>NC_031788.1:10285895-10335499 GCF_001522545.3 Parus major
AAGGAAGGAAAGGAAGGAAAGGAAGGAAAGGAAGGAAAGGAAGGAAGGATAGGAGCAGACAGCATCAATTAAAAATAAAATCTTTGCACATAGTGCAGCACAGCCTTAACATGACACACTCAGAGGTCTGGAACACGTTTGATGCCAAATGACCCCAGTAAATCAGGAAGCAACCTTGCTCTTTGTGCCTCCACGAGCCTCATGAAAGATGAATAAACAGCAGCTGCAGTGCTATTGTGTTTGTGTGCTCAGAGTAATCTTGAGGTATTATTGTGAATCCTTCCAGACTGTCTAAGCCCCTATGAAGGGCATGTTATAAAAGGCATTCATCATCTGCTAAGAAGCTACATCTGGGACATTCCAGCTCCTAGGTAGTCACTAAAACCATTTAACAGGGAGAAATGGCAATCAGGAAGATAATCAACTTGTACCACCCAAGAGAGAAATCACCCATTCCCTCTTTTGAACATTCATGTATTCTTAAGGAGATTAAAATCTCCAGTTGATTTTTAAGTAAAGCTACAGACAAAAGAGGGATAAAAATATTTTTTAATTCTTCCAGAATATTAAAACACAATCTGGAATGATGAATATCAATAAGAACCCAAAGCAGTTTTATTGGTTATGAAAAACTGGACTGTTAGGCACTGAATTGGAGAGGCTAAAAACGCCCAAATCAATGTTTATTTATATATTTATTTATCATTGCCTTGGTAGCTGTAAATAGCATCATTTTCATGGTTATAAAATACAGTGGCATGTGCTCTGCTTCATTCAGCACAGGTCACTGGTTAGATCCAGGACAGCAGATAAGCACTTTATGTTTTAAATGCTTTAAAAAGGGTGTGTCTAATTCCCCAAACCTGGCCACTATATACAGTAGCACCTTAGTGTTTGAATAGCATCCTCTGCTTCAGAAGAGAATGTCTTCTGTCCTAACTATAAATATACAGTTCTTGACAACTGTTGGTGATTCTTAATTATTTTTGTTGCTGTTAACATGCTGGACATATTCCAATGAATTCCATAGCCTATAATGGAAGAACTGTTTATCCTAAATTATAAATTTTTATTGCGAACAGAAATATCGATCTGCCAGCAATAGCAATTTTATTTACTCAGTATCTGTAGGGTACTAGGCCTACACAAGTCCTTTCAATTATTAAGTCTATGTTCAGTAGTTATATGTTATGTACAAATTTTTCTTCTTTTGTTAATTTTAATAAAAAGTCCACTCCATGCCTGCTGTGTTCTTTTTCTACAAAGGCATTTAAAAGATTAGTCTTAATTATGGGTTTCAATATACAACATGGGAAGAAAAAAACCAACAAACACACCAACAATGATGGATGGACTGCATGGCTTTCTGCTAATTTCTCAGCAGGCACAGCCCTGTGGCATTTAAAACACAGACAAAAAATGACTCCTAAAGTTATTGAGGGAAAACTACAAAAAGCAAACTCATGTGCTGTGTCACAGGCTGAATCTTCAAAACTTCCTATAGCCATCTATTAGATGGGGTTTTTGGGGGGGGTTTCAAAGAGCATTTTGCTGGCACAAAGATTTGTCCCAGTGCCTTGCACAAGTGAATTATGCACCTGATCAGACTCATTTCACCGGGTGTTAAGGAGCCAACTGGTTTAAGCATTTAGCAAATCCCACCAGACACCTGTCTGCATCCCTGGGGAACTGAATCCCTGCAGACAGCTGGATGAACACTGGATGTGTCCACACAGCAGTGTCACTCACACAGGGACACGCAGCAGGGACAGAAGTGCCCGCGGCAAACACAGCCCCGCTCTGGGTCTCACACAGCGATTGCCACCAGTGGGTCTTTTCACACTTCTGCAATCTTACAACATTCCTTCATACTCTGAGGGAGGAGCAGTTACAAACATTAACAAAAGAGATATGGTGAGGATGGAGCTACACAAACACTCCCTGCTTTGGAAGATTTTGCTGCTGCTACGTCCTTCCCACAGATGAGACCCTGCAGAAGGTGGGAACACCCCGGTGTCCTGGTGACAGCTCAGGAAAGCAGCTCTCACTCTGCCATGCCCAGCCCAGCTCATTGATGGGGCTCAGATGTACTTTCCCTCCCTGAGAGATGCTGCATTATCCGCTCCCCATGCCAAGTCCCTCGGAGCCCAGCAGCCACCCTGCCTGCTGGAACTGAAAAATTCATCAGCCCCTCTCTGTTTGTCCAGGATCTCAATGTGCTCATTCTTCTCCTCTCTGCCCTTTTTCTCCAGTTCAGTTCAGTCTGAATTTCATTACAGCCTTTCTTCCCAGTGCCTCACTACATCCACATTCATCCACATTAACTCTGAATGGCAAAGTCTCACTATCTGTTGGGATTGCTGACAACAGATTGTTTCATAATTAATTGAAAGGCAAAACCTGGACATTCTCAATCAATGCTGATGGGAATTACTTTGTCCAGCTTCAGTAAATCAGCAGTGCATGGTAAAGGGAAACCAACGCTCCAGTTAAATACTGGTTATTTCCCTGAGAGTTGAACATACAATTTTAAATTTGTGCTTATTTTAAGAAACCTTTTAAAAGCACTGCTTCAATGGTGACTAGTGTAGACATTTGGGGGTAGATTATATCTGGTTAAATTAGCTAATATTTGCCTTCAAGCCAAGATTACATAATATTATAGTTTCCACTTTCAAAGTCGATGTGGATGTGCAAGGGGGATCAGACATCCATGGTATACAACTATCCTAGCAGAAACATGGGAAAGGGGCTGTGCTTTTTACAGCACCTATAAGAATCTGAAGATGGATTCAGTGGATGTGGAATCACTCTGGTGCATGGCTGTGACACATCTGTGACACTCAGGACATGGTGTACAGTCTTGTGCACCCAAGCTCCTGTTCCACCAAGTATGGACGAGGCTCTGGTTTGGACAGAGCTGCAATAACTCTGTATGAAGTTATTCCACAGACATGTTCCTGCAGTTTATATTTGTGTGCATCAGGTGAAATAGAAATGGCCCTTTGAGATGAGGCCAATGGTCTAGAACCTCCCCCTCACTTGCAGTCCATCCCACAGCTCTCAGCAGTCAGTATGGATGGTGCTAGCAGCACAAGGATCTTGCTCATTACCCCCTTAATTAGAGCTTGCTCCAAAGAACAAAGGTTTATAGTCTGTACTAATCCAACCCTGGCCATCTTTCCTACCTAAGTAATCAGGGTTCTCACAAATCTTACCAAGCTTTACAACCTGTAAGATCTAACACATGGGATCAGATCAAAGGTCCTGCTATGAATTACATCTTATCTTTGCCAGTACGAGATACTTGAGATGGATAATGCAAATTTACATAAATAAACATACATCTATTTAAATATGCATCCATCTGACTGTGCCAGTGCATACAACTAGAACCTGTATAATGCATATATATAAACAAACTTTTAAAAAATGGACAATTTTAACTCCTTCAGTAATCCAACACACATGAAAAGCTATCATCCCACACATCTGCAGGGAAAAACAACTAAAAGCAGAAGCTGAGCTAATGAACCCCATAGTTTTGCAGGCTGGGAATTGTTCCTGGGGCAATGGGAGCCCAGGCTGCTGTCTGGGAATGGCCCTCGTGTGGTGAGGGACAGGGAGCAAACAACTGCCAGGGTTTGGAATGGACAGAAAGACCATGATGCCCTTTATTATTTCTTTTCTTTTAGCAAGAAATTGGGAAGAAGGGATATGTTACACAAAGAAATCCAGCACATTTTTATCATTCTGAGAAGCTGACAGAGTAGCTACATTTTCAAAAGACATCAACTTTTGTAAGGAACAGAGGACTGAAATGTTTAACCATTTGAAAGGCTCCCTACATCACAGTTTTTCTGCTTATACTCTTGACTGAACCAGGAAAACTAAAGAAGGTGTATTCTCTTAACACTGCTTCAAACCAAACGAACACAGATTTCAACTAATACTTTTTAAATGCTCCCTTTATTCTGTTCAAGATACTTTATTAAAATACAAGTTAATCTTGCACTATATATTAGAGCATTGTACCTAGTGACAGTACAGCAAAGGATCTGTCAGGCTTTTCACTACAAAACCCTATTCTAAGCCACAAAAAAAAAATAATAAAAAAAAAAAATCCCTCTGGGCTGAATCTTGGAATACAAGAAACTTGAAAGAAATCCATTTTGTGGTTTTTGAATTCTAAGAGTGCAAAGAAAATTGATTTAAAATGTTTAAGCGACTGTGCCATGCTTATGCAACCCAAAGAAAAAGAAATTTCATGTTGCCAAACAAAATCTCACTAGTTTATTAATCTCCACCAAAAATCAAACAGACTTGCTTTTACAATTAATGTACTCCCCTCAAAATCAGAGATCTTCCAGCCTTCCCAGATGTACTGTCTATTAATGAGAATTTGTACAAATGCTATGTATTTCCCACCAAACTCAGACAGGCATCTCACAGGAAATATCCTGGATACATCACAACTGTGCTCAGATGGGTAGACATAAGTGATTTAAAAAGACATGAAAGAAAATAATAGGAAAGGAAGAATAATGATGACAGCAACTCAGGAAATCGTATGAAAACCATCTGATTTCTGCTGCTGAAGGAAGAAGGGGTATTTACAGCACGAGTGGCTGCTTCCTCACTGCTCCCCTGTTTCAGAGAAGGCTGAGTGGGACTTTCCAAGTCTCTAAATTGTGCAGCAGAAGGGTTTGGAGTTTGCTGCACTGCTATGGGGGTGCCCATGGATGGCATCTGTGAGGCAGGAGAGCCACAGCAGCTCACAGACACCACTGCCCCTCACTGCAGGGGGACCCCCCAGACAGGAGCTCTGGGGTCTGGAATCCCTTTGAAGTTGCAATCCTTGAGAGACATGAACACCACCAGTCTCCAAATGGACCCATTTTTGCAGCTGGTGGTGCAGTTCTGTGTGGTGAATGCTGCTCACCATGGTGAGGAACTCACCTAACCTTCCTGGTGCTTTTTCACCACCTTCAACACAAGGCACATTTTCCTTCTCCTTCTGCGTGCTGGGATTTGATCCAAACCAGCCAACCACCACGCCTGTGGGTCAAATTCACTGCTCTCCTCTGCTGATAAACACAGAGGAGGCAACACAGGTGGCAACCTGTGGCAACCAAGGCCCATAAAACCTCATTTTCTCCTCTCAGGACCAAATGCCCTCCCTTTCCCTCCCTCTGCTTGGACTCCTTTTAATTTTCTGTGTGCTGGAGCCATCGTAACCCCTGCCCTACGATCAAACTCATCACGGAAGCTGTGGCTGCTTCTTCCCTGAAGTTCTGAACTCCTGGATCGATGGGCAGGTTAAAGGAGGCAGACATTGACTCCTGGCAGGGGAGCGAGGGCTGGATCCTGACTCAGCCCTTGCTCTGACACGCTCCTGCTGAACTCAATGGGAGTTAATCCGTAAAATGACTGGCTAGAAATTGAATCAGGATGTCAGAAGTCAGTTCTTTATCTTCACAGTCCAAAACCTTTATTAAGTTCTCACTCAACCAAAACTTGGCAAAATCAATGGGACAAATCTCAAACTGCTTACTCGGTTTTTACAGCGTTAGGACTAAAGCAAATTTCTATTGAGTTGGAGCTTATTTGAGACAAGACTCAAGAAACAGTGAAAACCCTGTGAGATGGCTCAAGAGCAATTTGAAATTTTATCCCCAATACCTTTTCCTCTCCAAGATGAGGAAAATGAGATATTTGCATCACAGAAAACCTTTAGAGATGCGTTCTTGCCAAGAAACTTTCGCAAAACCCTTAGTTCTTCCTTCAGCACCGTTTCCACCAGCGCTGTTGCTCACCCATATAACACCTTCTTTTCACCCCTTCCTACAGCATGAACAAATATTCTTCACAGTCCCTAACTAATTTTTGGGGTAGGAACAGAAAGGCTGAGAAGCTCCTGGTGAGGCAGATTTATAGCTGCAACTGATGCTCTTGTTTCTGATTTCCACGCCAGATTAGCAAACCATGCTCTGCCTCATTTACCCTTTGTGCCTGTGAATTGTTTGGTGCATGATACTGTCAGGGTTCTGTTTAGTTGCATTCCTAGCAACCTTTCCTTTCCTTCCCCTCTGCAGGTTAGAATTTCTGTCTGGTGGTGACTGAGATTTTGGATTTTTTATCTTTTTTCAAGCTTGTCAGCAATAAGCACTAGCACAGCCAAGCTAAATCCACTGGTACTAAAACTACTTTTAAGCTCCCTGGCAGGGCCAGGATGGAGTAGGGATATAAATGCACCCATGGATCCTGCAAAGCTCCCACATTTTGGGTACAGTCCTTAAATCCTCCAGCACAGCGTTTCTGCCTCATGATTTGTGAGAAGTCTTGTAAGTGGCTCCATCAAATTCTGTACCTTTGATACTACACTGGCAAAGGTGCTGGTAGAAGTTCAATTACAGAATCCCTTGTTCAGTATGTTTGCTCAAAGGACAAAAATGTCTTTCTTCATCTTACAGGTTTATTTTACTGCTGTGAACAAGGTTGCAAGGTCTGGATCTGCTGAAATGGAATCCGTCCTAAATAATCACAAAATGCGCCCTTTGCGATTTAATAATCTCGTAGAATAGCAGTATTTGTGTACACCCACTGAAATGAAATGGGAGCACAATCATCCCCTGATATCATTACAGGGCTGATGGAAGTCATTCTTGAATTTAAAGGATATGTTATGCAGATAACTCTACTAAGTACATAAGAAATTTAGGCACATAATGTCAACATTTTGCTGAGACGAGAGTTCATTCTGGAGTGAAGCAGCTCATTTATCTCTCTCAGTAGTGCTCTTTGCACTATCCACTTTAATTTTCCAACAGAAAGGTGAATAATAGAATTATTCAGATAATCCTCCACAACCCCTCCCCGGTCCCAAAATCAATACAAACTTTGATTTGCCTTGAATTTTCTCCCTAATGGACAATGAAGATGCAATTCAAATACTCCCAGGTACGCACACTTCATACAATATGCAGCATTAGTGCCACACATGGCCTTTGATTTGGCATTCTTTGAGCAACCTAGGAGCTGCCTGGATGCTCTTTCCAATGCAGACTAGGCAACAGGAGCTCTTACACTACCTCACCTGCATTTACCAGCTGATATTAAGAAACACTGAAAAGCCAATCATTATTCTTTGTCTGGTTTCTAATTTACTCTGCAGCTGAAAAACTCTTTCCAGCACAAAATCCTCCATCCAGCATGGATGCAAAGAACTACTTACAGGTTGAGCAAGAAGGAAATGTTTCAGTCTATGGATTGCTTAGTGTTTATAGATTTGTGGTGTGACAGACAACTGCTGTCCTTGATTTAGAATAAACAAAGGAGAAAATGAGCTGTGCTATGGCACTGTTGAGTTTATTAAAAAGCAGGACTAGGCGAGGCCGTAAATTTCTCTGTGCCCCAAGTTCCAGGATCCTGTATCATGGTACAGAGCTATTCTCCTGGCTCACACTGTCAGCAAGACCAGATGGGTCTGATTAGTTCCAACCCAGAAATACAAATGGTTGACAGTCTGTACGAGACAACAGGGAACAGGGAATTCAGTGAAGTGAAATGCTAGAAACCTCCAATTGCACACAGATATTCGCTGCTCCTCAGGCTACAATAAAGGAAACGCCAGGAAACGAGGAAGTTTGGCCCGCGTTCAACAAGCGTGCTGAGCTAAAAGTAGATGGAAATCCACTTACTGCATGGCTTCCTTTGTCTAATACATCAGTTACTTAAATATAGTTTAAATGCTGAATCCTGATGCTATACAGACTGGAGTGAGGGGAGGAGTTCCCTGATCAATGATATGGGCATAATTACATTCTCTGCTGTAGATGGAGCTAAAAGTCCTTGAGGAATAAGGCAATTTTTTCATTTGTTTATTTTAGCAATGAACAAAATCTGCAGAACTGCGCACCTCGCATTCACAGACTCACTTAGGAATTACAGAACCAAAGATTAAGTCTGCTAAAACTGGTATTAAGAGCGTGGCATCCTTCAAATTGCTGCAATTCCACGGAGCTGCTGAAATCCTTTCCTGTGATGGGTGGAATTACACAAAGTAAGTTATGAACTCTTAATAATTGTGGAATACTTGTTTTGTTTCATGAGCTTAAATTACTTTTAGAGTGTTGCACAGGAGGGAAGGCCCATCTGCCTCTGAATAGTCACATGAACATTAGGAGACAGCAATAACTGCAGTAGGATGGATACTTGCTTAGGATTCATTATATCAGAGCAGGTCTCAATTCCCCACTCTTCCAATCAGTCATCTCCTCCCTGTGCCATCTACATTCCTGGAGAAGCACTGAACATCAGTGCTCTGTATTTGAGATCATGTAAATACCTTAGAGAGAGAAATATAATAATCTCTTTAAAAAAAGAAAAAAAAAAAAAAAAAGCTTGCCTCAAGGACAGCCTGGGTTTGCTCTGTCTAGTTGATTTAGAAAACACTTTAAAGACTCTGATAAGCTCATTAGTACCAATGACTCGATATATGCATTCAAATCCCTGTAAATACAGGAGGGCAACATCATGGATAAGTATCTTCCTTTTTCATTTAATAAAGAGCTCCTAAGGACCACAGATTTCAGGATGTCTGGTTTCCTTCCGTGCTCCCTCCCCGACAGCAGTGCAAAAATGGAACAATTGTTGTTTCATTTATTCTTTCCTGCTAGAAATGGAAATCCAGTTAGAGAAATGCGAGGGTGACACTGTCAAAATTCCCATCTTTTTCTGGAATCTCAGTCTAATTTTCTACAACAAGGTTATCCTTCCTTCAATACAGATGAGGAAAGCTGGCCCAGAGCAGCTCGAGCTGAGAAGCAGTTGCAGGGAGCTCAAGAGCTGCCACTCCAGCCAGCAGATGCCTTTTCACAGGGGCATAAACACTCCATCACACCGTGCTGCACATTTGTAAATGTAATTCCCACTCAATCAGCATGTTAATTCCAGCATGATTCATCCTTTCCACCCAAATAAGTTTACACTGACAGGTTTGTCAGGTACAGAAACACAAAGAATGACTGGATGCGTGGTTCCTCCTCACTCAATACAACCAGATGGACCAACAGGTGAGCAGACAACAGCCTGGGGCCAGAGAAAGGCTTGCAAATACCCCTGCAGTAAGCAGAATGATAACAGCTTATTGCCTTCATTTTTCCATAAATATTAATGTACACACATGGTTTTAATAGAATTCTTTTAAGAACCGATGGCAAATCATGCAACCTGGTATTTCTGCCATGAGCAGCCCCTGAAATGTTGTCAGCTCTACCCAGGAGACAGGGGTGTTACACAAATCCTACCCAGTTCAGTGACAGTATCTCTGCCAACTTCAGGGATGCACAATCCAGCCTGTCCTGCAAGTCTTGTGAAATTCTCTTAGCTTTTTGAGGGGCTCCAGCCTCCAGGAAGATGTGACATCATTTCATTGCTCATTAAAAGCAAAGTGGATTTTACTATTCCTCCCTGTCAAGAAAACTTGAAGAAGTCATCCCTGAAACTGAGATACAAATATAAACAACATTAAATGTGTCAGGTCCCCTCACATCACTCTTGGGTTTGGAGGTCTGATGCCTGTTTCCCATCAGCAATGCTATGACATGTTATCTTCCATGCAAAACTGCCTTAAAGTCACATCTCCACTATTTACCTACTCCACACAGGGGTTGTGAGAACGTCTGCAAATGTCAAAACTGTGTTGTGAGCATGTGAAGTACTATATGTTTTAAATATTATTCTTATTTGCATATGACTACACAAACAAGCTGTATCCCGGATCTCAATCAAAACAAAGCAAATGAAAACCCAAACCTGCAATTGAAGGAAGCCCCGCTGACAGCAGGAATGGTAATCCAAACTCTGTGCTGCATCATGCTTCAAATGGTCAAGTAAATTCTTCAGAAAGAGTAGACATGACTATCAGCACATTCTGCCTAAATATTTAAATGAATCATTAAGTTTTTTTCTGAAAGTGCAGGGAATCTGCCACTCCAGCAATCCCAAACACC
Organism: Parus major; assembly: GCF_001522545.3. NCBI lineage: Eukaryota > Metazoa > Chordata > Aves > Passeriformes > Paridae > Parus > Parus major. The sequence goes on from NC_031788.1 coordinate 10,295,909, forward strand.
ACCCTTGAACACTTGTGCTCACACACAGATGCAGCAGAACTCTGCTATTTATCACTGAAAAGACAACTATGATTTGGAGATCAAGGGCTTGCATCTTGCATCGCATCAGTCACGGGAAAATATTGTAGAAAAATCTTTTGAAATGCAGAAATGGTTCTTCTGGGTGGCATTATTCCTTCTTTAAATCATTAGGAATGATTTCAAATGGGCAGCATTTTATTGGCTGCCACTCTTGCTGCTCCATTGAGCGATATCAGAAGCTGTTTAACCCTGGCACCCTGGAGGAGGATGAGTTAAGTTCTGCTCTCAGAACAAATGAAAGGCAAACACCAGAGGTTAGAGGACATTCATACACAAATGAAAGGCAATACTGCTTTGGATGTGTGTTTTCTGAGGAACCACCTGTAGGTGCCTAAAGCTAAAAGGTTTTCAAAATCCTGGTATATGAATGTACAGGTATGCTGAAGGAAGAGTCCTTGAGAGAACTGGTTTATATTGAAATCAGGATTTTTGTTTTACTATTTTTTTTTTGTTTTTATCAGAAATACAAAGAAAGGCCAGGGATGAACTAGAACCATGGCTGCAAACTTTACACCTGAGTTGCCCTGCATTTATGAGTGGCCTTTATCTGGAGCCCTGTTTGGGCTCTGTCCTGAATTATTCAGGACAGAAGCACTGTATAAATCCAAGTCTAATAAAGCCAGGGGGATCTCTCTGCCATAACATCATTACTATCAGCACAAGAGATGGAGGACTTGACTAGAATACAAAGATGGAGAAATGCCTGCAAGAAAAGCAGTAATTATTATAAAAGGTCTTAAAATCAGCTGCAGGAGCGCTTGTGGCGAGTGGCTGTAGCTGCACAAGATGAAATGTGCTGCCATAACCTGCAGCCCCTCTGACTTCAAAGATGCAGGGCAAAGGCAGGAGGATGCATGGAGACAGGGAACTGGGCTGGGGGCAATCCCCAGTGCTGCCTGGTCCAGCCTGCAAAACTTGGAAAGACAAAAATACCTCCTCAAAGAGTTGTGATTTATCTGGTTATGTACAGTACGTTCCCGTTTGTCTTCCACCCCTCTTCCTTCCCAAAGTGAGGGAGAGAAGCCACAGCTCTGTGTGGAGCTCTCACTTCCACTGGCCTCTGCTCATGGGAGGGGAATGCAGGAAAATAAAAGCTGCCACATTTCACCCTGAAGTTGCAAAATCTTTCAGGCTACCAGAGAACCAGTTTGGCACCTCCCTTTGTAGTGGTCCCAGACTCATTCACCCAACACAGCTCCTCCTGGCTGCTGGGATTGCCAGGGACACACTCAGGATGTGTTTCTGCCTCACACAGATCTTCAAACACCCTTTCCCACAGCTGACAGCACACAGGCTGTGGGTGCTCCCTCCAGGCTGCACAGGGATTTCTGCACACAAAACCCAATGCCACATTTTAACTTGGTGCCAAGCAGGAAAAAAAAACCAAGGGAGAAAGGAAACACTCATTCCAAGAAGCTGCTTACAAAATAATCATGGAACTATGTGCTGGGGAAAAAAAACCTGTCTCCTGCAGCTTCATCCTGGAGGAGGAGGAGGACAGGAACAGAAAAGAGACAGCACAAGTAGGATGTTCAGGAAGAAGCAAAACTGCAGGGCTACACCTCTGGTATCACCTGGAGAAAAGAGAACAAAAAGTTCTCTTTGGAGAGAATGAACATAATCCAAATATTGCATCCACATGTCCAGAAAAATCCCATGTAGAAAAGCAGTTTGTCTTTAACACAGGTGCCTCCCATGAGCTGCCTTTGGTTGTGATAAAAATTCAAATCCACACCTACGGGAAAGCAGGGAAGACAGATTTTGTGTTTGACCTCAACACAGTCACTCACAAGCTAATACTTCTACTTTACAAACCTAAGTGCACTTCAACTGCAAAAGAGAAAGATGGAATAATTAAATTTAATTCAGGAATCCAGAACAAGGAACAGAAGGATAAATCTTAATAGGAGCATGGGATTAATATCTTAGCATAAATAATAGTCTCAGGAATCGCATTTTGATGATTCAACAGTTCTGCTATAAATAATTCACATCAATAAAAGAGAGATAACATCAAATTCAGTTGGAACATTGGTTAATCTGAACATAAAGTGAAGGACTTCACTCAAACTAAAGGACAGCTGTAAGTAACTGCTCTACTGCATGGGAATCAGCACTGAGTATTATTTTCTGCACACTCACATAAGTTACAAATTGCTTTCCAAAGTTACACAAGAGTATCCAAGGGGTGAAGAAGGATTAAAAAGCTGTCAGTGGTCACAGCTTAAATGTCTACACTGTGCAACAGAAAATGAGTGCAGGACAAACAAGTCTGCTGGGGGATCCTTTGTGTTCAACGTGAGAAATACTTTGTCATTTCTAACTTAGAAAAATATCTGTGTTCACCTGCAAAGTGTAGTGACAAGGAGGGTATCATAAACTGAGAGCACACATCAGGATTTTCTGGTTGCTCACTTCAGCCTGAATTCATGGTTTCCACCTCAACAGCACAATCACAGAATGGGCCACCCACACTAACAAAAACCTCTTGTTCTGAAAAGCATAAAAATATACATGAAATAAGACACAGAGCAAGAAGTCCAAGGTGAAGGTTGGTAAGAAAAGGGTAAATGATTTGTCCAGTCTCATAGAGGAGCTCGGGGTAGGGTTTGGAGTCACAGCCAGGTTTCCCAGGTACCAGGGAAGAACACACACTGCAGAGTAACCTTCTCCCTGTCCCTGGGCTGGAGTGAGATCAGCAACGCCATCGATATTAATAATGGATCTGAAAGGCTTATTATTTTTCAATGGTGCTCTTCACCCCGGGGAGGTTTCCAGAGCACTTTAACAATTATTTATATATGAGTCAGTTTTCCCAAAGAAACGCAGCCATCCCTGTGATCTGAAGTGGCAGCTGTGCCGCAGTGCAAACCTGGCTGGGGCCAGAAACTCAGGGAAGGGACTGCACTGAGTAGGAACTGCAGGAAGTATTTAGGTAACAGACTGCAAGATTTAATTACACAAGTTGGAAGCCAGCCAGCAAGCATGAACAAATGTTTTCAGTGTTGTGTTTAAATATTTTAATTTGCTTTTTTTATAGATGTTACTGTAAAAATAATAAAAAATGGAAAAGGGTACTTGTTAGACAGAGCATTCTCAGCAAATGAAAAATGTTGGTATTTTTATCCCCCAAAACCCTGTAAAATATATAAAAAGTTCAACTCCTATTGAGATTTCCTTGAAAAGAGGCATAGAGGCTTTACTTAAAATACAAAACATCATCACTGGAAAAACAGGCACCACCATCATTGTCTGCAGTGATTAGGAAGATTCAATTTTTCTTTCTTTAAGCATAATAAAACCCTCCTTAAGTCAAGGTTGCCTTGAATTCAGGAGATCATGTCTCAGACTCTTACTTCATTCAGTAACTTTATTTACAATTTTAATACTTTTTTTTTTTTGTCATCCAGCTCCTTCCAATGCCTTTTTTCTTAAGGAGCTGACACTCATATGTCAGATCACACCCCCTCTGTCCTGCCTCACCTGTGTCCCCTCACCCACCTGGAAGCAGAGCCAAGGTCACCAAGACATTTGAGATCTTAATTAGCACTGCAGGGCCCTTGGAGCTGACCAGCCGAGGTTCTGCTGTTCATCACAGCCCTGAAATTACCTTTCATCTCCCAGGCTTATGAAGATCTGAAGCCCTGGATGTGGGCAGCTCCGTGACAGACCATGCATCAAAGGCACGCTGCCCCGAGAGCCAGCACCAGCTGAACACCACCATGCATCACCTTGGAAATCCCTGCTCAAAGCTGGATATTTCTCCTCCTGGACTACAAGCTGTTGTCTCCTGGCAGTGCTAGGATGGATTAGCTTGGAAAGAGAAGTTCAGCCTTCTATAGATTGGTATTAGGGCAATTAGAGATTATAATGGAGATACCTCCAAGCCCTATCTGCACAGAGAGCAGAAATATGCAATATTTGGTACATTATGTCTCAGTGATAGATGAGGCTGGGATCAAACAATGCTAAGCATGTACAGAGCCCCTTTTACTGAGTATTGGGTCAATAACATATAATTATGCACAAATAATATGTGTCAGGGGTGATTGATAACACTCCAACCCACCCACAGAAGACTTCAAGGTTGGGCCAAATCACATCCCATAAATGACTTAAGGAATTTGTTTGCTTTCAATTTTTCATCTCACACTCAGCATCACCTTGACATCTGTCTGTCACTTCAGACTCAAAGAACTTCTTTCAGGAAAGCCTTTGTGTGGTGAACTTCATTAGACATCAATGGAATCGCAGCTCTTTAGTGTTTTGAATGTTTTAAACATCTTGGAAATGAGCTTGGAAGAACGTGGATGTGCCAGGATAGCAGTCAGGATATACTTTTAACCATGCATACCATGGGACAATTTAGTTTTGCTTGATGCTGCACAGTGTTATGATATTTTTTATTTTCTTAAGAAAATGTAAAGACAATTACAGGAACACATTGCCCACTGACAAACCTAGCTTTTGAAAGTGTTTGGGTATTTTTTTTACTTTTACTTTAAAAAAAATATTTTCCCACAATTTATTTCATTATGGCCCATTCTGTCTCACTGTCAGTGCTCAGGCTGTACAAGACTTTGATTACCATAAAAAAGTTATCTGAAAAATCAGAAATAACAGCCTACTTGTGTGAGAAGCAACATGAAACACGTCGTGGCTGGTTCCTCAGGAACAGTACAGGCCACATTTTCCATGGATTTGGTGCCCATATATTATATATGCCCATAATATCCTGAAGTTAACAGTCCTTTCAAACAAATCTGCTGTTTGAAGTACAAATGCAAAGAATTTCTTTCTGGGATCCCAATTTTCAGAATCTGTCACAGCTGAATGTCCTCATGTAACATATCCCACCTCTCCTGCTTGATGCATGAGACACCCCTCTGCCAGAAGCACTTTCCTCATGGTTTCATGGTTCCACGTTCAACCAGGCTTTAGGACAGAAGGACAAACCTGGATTTACATGACAGCAGCACATGGAAATTTTGGTCAACAAGATTTGTTAGGTTTCTTCCCCTCCCATCTCCTTCTTTGAAAAAACTTGTGGAAATGAGAAGTAAAAGACAGTGGAACAGAGGAGGGGAAGCAGCAAGAGCAGAGAGCATCCACCTCCTCCCTCCTGAGTTCTTCTTGTCTCTGCTGCCTGTCCTGCCTCCACCTACCCCAGTCCTGCCCCAAAAGACCCAAGAGATGATGGGACACGTGTGACCCAGCTCCTCCTGCAGCCAGAGGCATTGTTCCCTGGATGTCCTGCTCTCCTTGGTGCCACCCCTGCCCTCTGAGCTCAGACAAACTCCAGCCATCGGTGCCCAGAGGAGGGGCTGGGCAGGAACCACGGCCAGGGCACCCCAGACCCCCAGCCCCATCCCAGCCCTGCTGGGACCACCTCCCATCTCCCTTGGAGTGGTTGTTTACTTCTAATTCAAACCTGAACTATGAAATATTAAGATGATATTAGGGAGAATACAGAAAAGTCTCTGAAAATAGACCAGTCCTGTAGCCACAGCTTTCACTGTTCTTCATACATTAATCAATAGTTCATATTTAATTAATTAGCACCAAGTTCACTTGGTGATGAAAGTAGAATTTCTATGAATAGGAAAATAAATTAATGTGAAAATCCAGCTACCAGGCTGTTCTAAAGACTCTCTCCTACTGACTTACATGTGATAATAGATGTCCCTTCTTTATATTATTAGGCTTTTTGAGCTTTTTTTAATTTTATTTTTTCAGAAGGAAAAAAAAGACAGCTCTTTTTTTCCCCACCAGCTGGGCAAGAAATATCTTCAAGCTCCCATTGCAGCAAGGCCACCTGTCTGGTTTAGTTAGATGGTATCAGCAATCTGTGGATCAGCACTGACTTAGGAGCACACTTAGGATGCATCAAAACTGCTCCAGACAGCACTCGAGTCTAGAAGTACAGAACATTTACCAATTAGAGAACCAACCCAAAGCATTTATTTCCAACCAGAAATTTAATAAACTGCTGATATACTATGGAGTAAACACCTCTACTGCTGCCGAGCAAAGTATGTTTAATATTCAGAATCTATCTGCAACGTTATCATGTTCTCTTCATTAGAGCATCCGTTTTGTTAATTAGCATTTGCTCATGTGAGGAGTCCCCTTGACTTTAATTGATCCATTTTCATGAATACACAGAACATAATTTTATAGCTAAAGAACTCAGCTCCTAGTGAATGCAACAGCCGCTGTTCCCAAAGTTTAATTCTTAGCATAATAAGGAAATAAAAATGAGTACAACACTTTTCATCAGATAGAAGAGAAATGTGTGTAAGGCAACAGTGGAAACAAGAATGAGTCCAAGACAAGATACCTGGCTATCAAATCCATTTTCCTTGCTCCCTCGCCACAGGAAAACAACACAAAAGACTTGGCTAGAGATAAAGTTGTATCCATTATAATGGCAACTCCCTTCACTAGCAGTGCTTGTGTTTTCTGAAAGGCCAAGAAGCCATCTGCCCTTCAAATGTTTGGAGTTAACAGACCACGAGATGATGTGCTGAGAACTGAGGTTTTAGAAGAAAGAGAAACAGCACAAGCCCCATCTGTTTCCAAAGGATTTGTTCTCAAGCTCTCACTTCTCATATCTGCTCTGTGCTTACAGCTGAACCTTCTTGTTTATACTCCTTTTTATTCTTCAAACTAAAGGCTTCAAAATGGATTAAGGATTTTATTTTAAAGTATCCTGAACAGTAGGATGGTTCAGTCAGACTATTGTAGCTGAAATTTGGAAGCTTTCTTCAGGATGGCAATTAAAGATGGAAGCAGTGTTTTTCTTTCAGAACTCCTTATCACATTTCAAGAGATTCAGAATACAGATGTAAACAAAGATAAGAGTTTGGGTCACAGTGAACTCCCCCAGGCTGACAGAGGGAGGGTGGGAAATGTATTTCCTCCATTTGTACAAACTGTTCACAGCCCTGGCTTGAAGTTGTTCCCATTTCACCACAGGCTTTATGTCTTTAATTTTATCCTTAATCCAGAGTCTGAGGACACAGAGCATGAGATCACCAATAAATCTTTAAATTTATAAACTAAAAAAGAGTCACTTTAAGTAATTTGGAGAGAATTAGTATGTTTCAGGAAGCAAGTCAATTTAGTGGGCTAATTGCTGTGTGTATTTTTTTAGAGGCCACCTTTGAAAAGGTGCCTGCAATCACCAGGTGCCTTTAGAGATTTCTTATGTGACTGATTAGAGCCACAAATCTAATAGGCTGCAAAAGCAGGAATGAGAAATGCTGCCCTTTCAGATGAACTCTTTACTCTGTGACCTTGCCATTCCCTCCATTTTCATATGTAAGTTAACAATCTCTTAACAATGTTCAGCAAATGTCTAAAGGGACGGAGCTGAAGTTATGTGAAATTGAAAAATAGAGGCCTCTTCAGCCAGCACCTGCATCTAATCTGGATAACCCAATAAAATATCACCCCTTTTTCCCAGAAAGGGATTTGTTCTCTGAAAGGCTCACGTCAGCTTTGGTGAGACAGCTGACCCAACAGCTGAAACAGCACAAAGATTATGGTCAGCATGTGAAACCCTTTTCCAACTCATCAGGATTTTGATGCTTTAAAACTATTCCAAATCCCTATGAAGAGAAGAAAAGGATAAAGCAATCTAACATGTCTTTGAAGATTCACTACAAAGTTATTTCCCTTAGTTTGGTAAAGAGGTAACTAGCAGATAAAACCAGAGAAACAGTTCCTTTCATGTGACACAGATGGATGACCTACCAATTCTGTCACAGACCACATTATGCTTTGATATATTAACTGTAACATAATAGTTATCAGCCAGTGCTACAAATTGCTTTGAAGATGAAAAACCCCACAAACCAGGTTTGGGTGGTTTTGAACACAATTTAAAAGATGTGTTTGGAAAACATTATTTTCTCAAATTGAATCTATTAACAAAAAGCCTGGCAGGGTGGCATTGCAGGAGCTTTGGAGGTGGAGGTATAAGGATGGAATTATGTATTTATCTGCATTAATTAGCAGATATAACCTAATGCACATGCTCTACCACCTCTTGACCTGGCAAAGTCCCATTGACCACCCTACAGAGAAAAGCCCTATGGATGGGCACTGCTCCATCACATGGGGGACTTTGCAGGTTCCCAATCTGCAGCGCAGGGGAGCTGGAAAACAGAGTCCTTGGGTTTGGTCACCCATCCCAGCAGCTGCTTCATGAGCAAGACATAATTAGGATTATTGTTTATTGCTACATTTATCATAGGTCATGAAGTAACATCCCATTCCCTGCCCTTCAGGACTCGAACACTTCAATTACCAAATTCTTTTACCACAGAACACTGGTAAGGCACAAAGTATTCACTGAGACAGAGATAAAACCAGCAAAATACAGGAAATTACTTATATAGCCAATAAAGGAAATCAATTAATTCAGTGAGACAGAAGATGGTAAATTACCATGTGAGTTGATGTTACCACTGGTTATTATCAATAGCCTGTTGAGTAACTGCCTGTGCTCCTGCTAGAGGAGGATGTGACAGGATGTGCTCTATGTAATTCAGACACTTTGCAGTCTGCATCATAAACATATTGATTACATCAGTTAGGGGTCAGGTAGACAGACAATAAATCATAGTTTATCTGGTGTATTTAGTCCATTGCTTTTGAAAACTCCATGAAGGGTTTCCAAATCTCACATGCAGTAATTTTACCTGGATATGTACAGCAAGTACTTTGTTTTATTGGACACCAATATTCATTCTTGCTGTTTTCTTCTTTTTTCTTTTCTTTCAGAGGGTAGTGCAGACGTTGCAATCAACTTTAAACTGATGAAGATTTCCTTATGAAGTCTGAGAAACTGCTCTGGCAGGTAGCAAAGTGGGTGAGCAAAGTTGGTGTGAAATTTGGATTACAACTGAATACACAAAAGGAAGTGGCAGCTGCAGTAGGGAAAACAGAATTACAGTGAGCTGAAGAACTGGAGAGGGAAAAGTTGAGCTTGCAAAAGTTGCTCTGCAGCCTTAATACCAAAGACAGATCTGGTGGCAGTGTGAAGACCTCCAGGGATATTCAACCCTTACAGAACTGAGCTTTGCATTTCTGTTTTCCTCCCAGTCACAGGAGGGGTATATTGCTTCACTGAAAAGATGACACATGTTCCCTGTCTGTAATGCCCAAGCATCAAAGTCCAGTTCCTGCACTGAAATTCCCTTTCTCATACAGGGAGTTTTTCTATTCTCTCCTTCACATTTTCCTAATTTTTGGAATATTTTCCTTTATCATTGCTGAAGAAAAACAATCAAGGGAAGCAGAATTTAAAGGAATGCCTGTGAGAGAGAATACGGAAGAGGAGAGCAGGTTTTGGCTTATCTTGTTTTGCTTTTGCTGGCATTCATGAAAAATAAAATGTTTTTAAAAGTATCTTTCTCAAACCTACAAGACATGAACAGCTGAAGGAGCTCACAGTGCTGGGCTGTATCCACAGCTCTACCCGTGGGTACTGCTTGACCTTGCACACACCCTTCTGCCTCAGTTTCTCCAAGTGTAAAATAACTGCACCAATAGTGACTTCCTGAAATGCCTCATTGCCTCAGTACCTACTCATAAAAATACAATTACAAGAGTGTAATTATCAGTTTCCCAGCAGTCTCTGGAAGGTGGTGAGGTGAGTCAGCTGACTCAGCAATGAAAAGCCAGTTTTCCTCCTCAAGGTGTAAGAGGAAACACTTAGGACGTGACCTTCAGGTTAATTCAGCTCCCCAGAATTCCTGTTTCTGGCCCATTTTTAGGCATTCAGAAACAACTACATTTCCAAGCCATCTTCTCCCACAACATATCCCAACATTTGCACAAAGATTCTTCTAAAAGTCCCCCAACTCTGCTTCGCTTCTGGGAAGGGGGACTCAGCTTCTTGAGAATCCCTCCATCCCTCGTGAGCACCACAGAGCTGATTTCTGCATCTGAACCTGAGTTTTTCCACATGGAAAAAAGGCAACACGTGCCAAAAAACTCCACTCTTGCTACAGAAAAAAAACCCTGACCACATGACAAATCAACATGGAAATGTTTGTCCTCCTCCTGTGCCCATTTTAATCCTACAGGCCAACTCTGATCAGGGAAAGACCTAGCCACAAAAATTAATTCTCACAAAAAGACACAATGAAGACCTCAGGGCAAAGAAAGTGGTTTGTTTTCTATTTGGTAGTGCTTTTTTTGTTTGTTTGTGGGGGTTTTTTTAAACCACAGTTTTTGCAGGGTCTTATTTCAGCAGGAAAGTGTTTTTACCCTGGAAGGGAAATGTAGTCTGGGGAAGGGAGCAGGGTTTAGTCACTGTCTGGAAGTGCAGGATACGTGCGTGCCCATGCAACTGTGTAAATCTGATGCTGTCAGCAAAACTTGCTGTCTCCTGACAGACACCCCGTGCAGCTTTCAAAACTCCTACAGTCAATCCTCTCACCTGTCAGCCTGAAAGATAACCTGGAGTGCTCTTCCCTTCTCTTCCTCCACGAAAACACCAGCCGAGGTACAGTTCTGTCACTTGGAAATATGAAGATTCTGGGATTCTCCAGCACAGTCTCTCTCTGAGGGGTTATTTTAAACATTTTTATCTTCCAGCTCGCTTAAAACTCTAACAAATAAAACTAAATGATGGTGTTAATTTTATCTGCTGCTCCATGTGCTGCTGCAGTCTTCAGTCTTCCACTGCGGTCCAGCCTCCAGCGGCGCAGGCAGCAGAGCTGGAGCAGTGGGCCCTGGCTGGCTTTACAAGATGCCTCAGCTAATAATCTGTCAATTTATCTTCCTCCACTGTTCTCTTCTGCTTTCCACGGGGGGTAACAAAGATTGTTCCCAAAGCTTTTTTTTTTTTTTGCCTGCATATGTATGTCTATATAATTATCAAAGCATCACTTAACGTTCGCTAAGACAGATCGCGTCATTGAACAATTCATTTTCAGCTCTGCAGCCGGGTATGACTGGGCCTTTTGGCATAATTGAATCCAGACTACTGCTGTCAAAACAGGGAATTTATGAATAATAAATTGATTGTAGCCAGCAAAGCTAAGTCTGAAAGATAGCAGGTTATATCAAGGAATAAGAAGAAATTTAAAAACACAATAAAGATTAATTTAGAATCAAACCTGCAATGCTTCCACAGTGGACAATAAAAGCAAATAAAACTGCCATTCTTCTATGACATAACTTATAGTGCCACAAAGTGCTTGAGCTCACAGACACAGGTGAAGAAAAAACACAAGCACTCCTAAAACATTAGTGCAAATGTAAGATGCAACGTAATAATTCAACACTGTGGATGTTGACATAGCCCTGGTGGTTTCTAGGTTGGGTTATCACGGTTTATAGAAGAGGCAATGTGTTTTATTAGATCAACTGATATGCAGAACAGCAGCAGACAAGTTTTCTGGCATGGTGTGTGTTTGTGAGATCTCTGAACTTCAAACAAACACGGCTCAAGGCTTCTGCGCCAAGAAAAGGAAAAATAGAGATACAAAGGAACTCCACCCAGCAAAGAAACAGCCAGAATTAATGGCCATGACTGAAGGCAGCAATAAGCTGTGGGGTGTGAATGTCTTTACAGCAAAGGCACTTAGGAGATGGAACAAAGGGTCACAAGGAGGAACACGTTCCCTATCCCATCGCTTTGAAATCACGACGCGCTGCCTGTCTGCAAAGAGCATTTTAACTGCACAGAAATTACAGGAGCAACGGAGTCATGGGGTAAAATCCTGCAGCCTGTGATCTGTACAAGTCACTCAGTGACCTCCCAGCCCCTCGGGGCCTTGGGCTGTGTTAACCTCTGCCTGTCCTGTGACCACCCAGGGCCCTGCAGGTCCTGGCTCCACGTGCAGTTCGTCTGCTGAGAGGAGCTAATTAAGACAGCACTGCTGGTTCAAACTGGGGACTCCAGCAATTTCTACTCATCTCCTGTTACTTCTGTTGTCTGGGAAATTATTTTCTCTTTCACTTTCTCTAGCTCCTGGCTCTGACCATAGACTTCACAACCCCACTAAGCCTCCACAATTTCTTGTTTCTGGATTCCTCTTGAATTCAGACCTGGTCTGATTTGATGATCTTCAGCATTACTTCAATCATTGTGGATGAGAATCTACCAGGGCAAAAACCTGCCTAAACCTCCAGCTTTTAACACTTGCTCTGCACGTGCTGGCCAAACTGCCTGCACATCACCTGCAGGTCAGACCACAGGAGTGGCAGGCATGGACTAATAGGAGCAGATGGTCCTGCAGCTTCACGGCTCCCAGGGAGCCAGTGGACTCAATAAAGTAATCATTAGCAACACATCATGTTGGTTTCATGACAAATTGTCCTCCAGGAATGTAAAGTTAACACAGGATCAAGACCTCTCTTCAGAACTTTGCCATTAACAGCTGGTCATTATTCTACTTTTAAATAAAATGAGTAATCATAACTGAACTCAATTTACACAAGAGACATAGAAAATTCCGTAACTGCCTCAAATTCATCCTTCATTTAAAACAAAAAGTTCAAATAAGCTAGACAAGAAAAAATTGGTATGACCCAGAGCCGCCCTCTTCCACACAGTAAATTGAAAGTAACCACTTCCAACTCAGTGGATTTATGATGACAGGTGCTAAAATAGGGAGAAAGCTGTTGGGATGAGGTCTTCTCTGGCAACATTCTGAATAAACATTACTGACTTTTTAGCTGAGGCATATCCTGATACCTAATAACATCCAGGTTTCCAGCTCTGTATTCCCAGCCTGGATTCCCAGCAGTCACATCTGCAAAGCTCTGAACAAACCCAGAGCACCTACAAAGCTTTACATTTAAGCTGTGAATTTGGGAAAAAAACCCCAACCTCAAAAGCTAACCAAAAAACCAATTCCACCATCTGCTAGTAAATGAAACCATGGGTTTATTGGCAAGATTTTCAATAAGGAAATGGTTCTCAGGACAAGATTGATTCTGATGACAAGATACAGTAATTGGGGCAAACAGATAAACTTTCAGTCATTGCACTGGCTACCAGACTGAAAACATCTGTGGATTTGGATGCTCTGGTCAATTCAAAGGGCAAAAGTCACCATTTCAGGATAGTGAAAACAGTAGAGGCTTTCTCCAAACCTCTGTTGACTTTGCTAAGAGCACAAACTCTCAAAAAAGGAACCAAAAAAACCTATCTATACATTTATGTGGATGTCTATATTCAGGAAAGAATTGCTCTGTGCCCTGACCTCTTATCATAGCTGGTCTTATTGTGTTCTTTTCCAATGGTATTGAGTGATTCTATCGTTATTAATAAGACATGTTGATATGACATTAATAAGACAAGCTAAGTTCTCCCCCACAGCCTGACAGAATACAAAGTAGCTGATAGGCTTATGCTCTTCCAGAATGGATGGATTTTCTTATTCCCAAGTCTCTCCCCTGCCAACTGCTCTCCCTTCTCATCTAAGAGGCCTGGAGAGAAGCAGGACAGCGTGGATGGGGGATGGAGTCAAATGCTGCACAAATTTGTCTTTTCCCACCTGGTCCCCTCTTCCCTTCCGCCCACTGTGAACATCAGGACGAGGCAGTGACAGGGGACTCCGTATCCCACGGAAGAGCTTTGTAACACTCCCCCCTCAGCAGACTCGAACACACATATGTTTGACTTCACTGAAGAAGTTGCCAGGGAACCCAGCCATGATGGAAGAGCAGATCTATTCAGGAGGAGGAATGACGCCTTCTCAAGGAAGGACCAGAATAGTATTAATGCTGGGTACACTTCCACTGTCTTCTGGAGCAGGATATTAAAAGTGCTCTGCAAATCAACAGCCTTGCAACATCTCTCTTGGATGGTTAAGCACTCTTAGTTTTCAAGGTCAAGCCTCACACTGTATCACAAAGATAAAAACTACAAAATTATCAAGAAACTCTCTCCCATGCAGAGGATTGCAATTTATTTTTCTTTTTTTTTTTTAAGGTCCTCTTTAGGCGTGAACCTCAAATTTGTAGTCTCCAAGAAAAAAGAGAGACACTTTCAAGGAAATATTTCAAGGAACATCTATCCTTCTCAGAACCAGTGAAAAAGTCCAGATGAAACCTTATTTTAGATACTGTAATGCTCATCACATCTCAGCCTTTAATGCTCTGCAGCTCTGGATGATGCTGGTCAAATTTTACCCTCTTTCACACTACAGTAAATCTAGGATAAATCCACTGATTTAGCTGGAATTACTTACATTTCAAGCTCATCTCCTAGAGCATGAAAATGTTATTTGTGGTAAAATGAGTTATTGTATTTTTCTCTCCATTAACATTGATGTGTTTCATGTAGCAAATACTGGACGTAGTCACTGTGTGCACCACCGATGATGAGGGAAATCAGTAGAAGATCAGAACTTAATTGTTAAATGATCTTTCAGATTGTCAGAAATTTAATGGCACACTGTGGGCCATGTAGTGCATGCCTTGGAAATCTCAGTGCAAGCTCCCAGCTCATTTAAATAATTTCAGTTTATACATTTAATTTGCTTTTTATGCAGACATTTAATTTGCTTTTGTTTTGTTTTTTAAAGAAAAACACCACGTATTAGGAATCTTTATGCACGCACATGTACATACACAATTTCCAAGAAAGTGCTATTTTCAAGCAAATTATATGAAATGTAAAATTAACAAAATGCAAATAATATAAACAATCTAAATTAAATATTAAAACAATGCTATATTTGAATGACTGGATTTTATTTTCATAAGAAGCTAAACTATAAAGCATTCTTACCAATGCAACACCCAGCTGTTTGGTGTTTAGCAGTGGAATAACATTATTCTAGTGCAGCTGCTGTTATTGTTTGCTGTATTTCTGCCAACTCGTGGAAGCCAGAGATGTTCGTCTCGCAGAGAGGGACAGCTCTGATGAAAGCTCCAGTTTGACAGATGCTCCCATCAACAACTTTGTTCCTCTGATTGACTACACGGTATTTTAGGCAAATTAACCTGTCCAAAAAAATTCTTTATTGCTATGCTTGTGGCACAGATGGAAATATGAACTTGACAATTCTGGGTACTGGCTTAGCAATTAACTGAGATGTTTCAATAGACTAATGAACTTTCATTCAAAGCATGCTCCCTGTCAGGAGAAGAGACAGGCTGTTGTTTGAGAAAGTGTTACAGAATGTCAAATAGATCTTGACAATGATGCTACTATGAAATCTGAAATATTAGAAAGGCACAGAAAGGAAGTCATTTAACACCTTTATAATCTTGGGTGATCTGAGATGAATCTTTGTTATCAAAGTCTGAAACCCAATCGCATTTTACAGTCCTTTTGCTGTAATTCACACCCTGGATAATAACAGTTCTCAGTCACTACAGCTGTTCCATTTTGAATGGTCACCCATTAGAGAGGAGGAAAGAAAAAAATCAAGCCATCATTCTTCTGTTTTATGAAGATGTTAACGTCCAACTAAATAATTATCTAAGAAATTATTACAGGAAACCCAAATTATCTGAAATAGTATGGTTAAAAGGAGAACTATGCATAATTAGTGTATGTAGATAAACATTAAAAGGATTTATTTGCTTGGTGAGAAGTGAATGGAAGGTTCTAGTGTAGGCTGAAGAAAACACACAGAAACAACTTAAAAACATGCATTTGATAAACTGAATTGACATTTCTGGGATCCAGCTTATGCAGTGCATTTAGGGCTCTTAATGCAGGAGCACTGGACAAATCTCATCCTTGATGGTTTAATTCCTGCACATTTCCAGGATGGAGGAAAACAGGAGCAGACCAGAGAGAAACATTTTTCTAGATCTGAACTGAAAATCTGATGGTTCTCCCAGCTATATTTTTTTCAATACAATTTATTCAACACAGGCAATCTATTCTTTAATCTTTTGATAGTCACATTTCATTCCTTTTTTTGGAGAGGAGCTAAACCGGTCCCATTACAGTCAGGTACCTAACTGGGTAAAAACGTGCACTGTGACAAAATATAATCCACTTTTCCCTACACACCTCGTAAACAGCTTGAATCTCATCATAAAATATTAAAGCTTAATATTGCAGTTGGTTCCTTCTGAGTATCAAAACTTGGAGTAGCCCCAAGCATGTCAAACACGCATTGGAAACGCTAGATTTTTACAGCAAGGCAACGTGTTAACTGATATTCTGCAATATTTAGTCTAAAAGCCTTTGAACAGTTTTTAAAATCCTTGAAAGCATTAACCACTTGGTGACCTAATAACACTAAAATGACCATTAAACTTTAGAGTGGGCTTTTTAAAAAGTCATCAATAAATAAAATAATATGAAAATACTGCTCTGCTGCTATATTTAATCCTACAAACTGGAAAATTGCTTCTCCTACTTAATCTAAGTGCAATATTCCCACTGGTTTCAAAGTAATTCCACATATTAGCTTGTAACTTGGACAAGTGCCATACCAGAGTGATTCTTTGAGCTGGCAAAGACAAATTAATAAATCAGGTGAGATGGGAAAACAGCCCTGACCTGTGTCTCCCTTCGCTTTCCAGGTATACCATGGGCAAGGTTGGACCTCTGGATGCCACTCCAGAGCAAAGCCCAGCCCCTCCTCTACACAAACCACTGGATAAATCATTTACCCTGACTCCTTTCTCAAACTGTTATATGCTGCTTACATCTATTCCTCTTGAAATGATGCTCACAGCCATAAGTATCATAATTAATTATGCAGACTATTATTGTACATGACATACCTGCTTCTTACATTTAACCATCAGAGCAAGCTGTTTAGCTATGACAAATGGGAATACGTGTTTCCAGTGCTCTACTTTCCATTAAAAAAGAGACTCACAGAAAACAAGCTATTTTTGTTGATCAGAATCAAGTAGGAATATTTTCTACCCATCGCCTCATACACTGCTACCAAAATTTCCTTTTTCACACAATTTCCCAATATCAATTTATGAACATTTCTTTATCTCTGGAGATGTAATGCAAAACCTGAAGCAGTCAGAAAGCAAATATCCATTTGAGCACGTTATTCAGCAACACGTTCCTCACCTGAACTGCTCACCCCGATGCCGCTGGATCAAGTGATGAAACACCAGAGTTCAGAGTTAAAGGGGACAATCCAAAACAAAAAGGGCTTGGGAAAGAGACTGTATGAGGAATTACTCCAGCCAGAACAGGGAAGGTAGGCTGAATCCTTTGAGAGGAACAGCAGCCCTGATAGTAGCAAGTGGAAGGTCAACAGAAAGCCCTGTTCAGTGGCAAAAATAATGAGGATCTCTTTGTTTAAAGGTGGTAGAAGAGCAGAAAGCTCTGAGGACCTTTGGCATCCTGCTGAGATCAGTGCAGTATTTGTGTCCCAAGGCACCTGGTTTATATTCTCCAGCACAGTGGCTGGGGAGCAGGATGTCAGGCTGGGGCTCTCCAGAAGCGCTCTGTCTGTGAGGGATCAGTCGCTGAACAGGGAGAAGTGGGCAGACGACCTATTGACTACACAGATCGATTCCTTTTGTTATCCTGGCCCATGAAACTCTGCCAAATTTTAGCGCCAGTAAAATCATCTGAAATTCCCTTTTAACTTGAGGATGAGGTTTCCAGCTCTTTAAAGCAGCCTGCTCTGATATCAGGCAATGCAAAGACACAGCTGAAAGAACACTGCAGTGAAAGGCCAAGAAAAGTTCTGTTTGCCAGAAAGTGGAGTTGAAAGGCTTGCCTTGGGAACTGTAATCAAACAGCCAGATTAAAGCAGTGCTGGATCTCCTGAAGTCCACAGGAATCCTCAGGAAGGCCCCGCTCATGCCCCAAGAAGACAATGAGTCAGCGGCTGCTCTCTCTGTTTGAAAAGCTCCTCTATTTCTCCCTCCATTTCATTCGTATCAGACCGAAGATGAAAGACCTGGTGACTGTCACATGCCTGGGACCTCCTGAAGCACGGGGTGTGTCAGAGGGCAGAGGAATGAGCTCCACTGCACAGGAGGAGAATAAAGCTGGGGGGGCTGGAGAGGGACTGCTGATGGAACAGCAACAGTGGAGAACCACAGCCCCACATCCAGCAAATGATGGGACTCACTGTGCGAGGACAGATCCTGGATGCACTCTGTGGTGCTTTGAAGTGATGGAAAGAGGAGAAGGCAGCATTGCTTGAACGAGGAACATATCTATAGTTACATAAACACAAAATATTATACATATACATCAAAATATTTACAGCTGTATGCTTTCGTAAATCACTGCGCAGCCTTCAGTCTGCAAAACATTGCTGGTGATTTCAACAGCTAATTACTTGGTATTTCCCCCCCTCATTCTCCCAGTTCTTTATCCACTATAAAAATGACAGTTGTAACTCCTATAAAATGTCGATTCAATTCGAGACACTTGGTAAATTTACCATCACCCCTTCCAAAGCAAAATTAAGGAACGCCCTACCAACCTGTTCCTGCTTTATAAATAAATTGTACTTCCTGACGCAGAAATTAAATGTGTTGCTTGGGTACGGTGGTGAACTGCAGCCAGACTTACATTTTATGGAAATCTATGACAAACAGGCTAATAAGGATTCTTTATTTTTCATTTACCAAGTTCCATCTTTCTGTATGAGCAATATACCATGTAGAAGATGACTTTGAGCTTTTCTCTGCTGGTAAATCTGAGATACTCTCCCTTATTTAACTATTATTTATCTACTGGCTGTTTGAAAAAGCCCATTCTTAAAGCTGAACTCTAAACAATCTTTCTCTTTCATTTTTCACAGCACTTAAGCTTTTTTCTTTCCTGACTCATCAAACAGACAACTACAGTCCCATTTTGGTTGAAATGGAAAAAAAGGTGTTTCAGTGCTTGCTGCTGCCCAGTCATAATAACTGTGGGGGTAAACACATGCCCTTGTTTCAGAATTGGGAGCTGGAGGCTGCATCCTGCCCATTATATTTAATTATCACCATAAGTTCTCTTCCTGCTCCTGCCTATTCCACTGATGGATCATAGCTCATACTACATTAGCAAATTTTTTTGTGTGGGTACCATTTCCTTATTATGGTTTGCATTGTGCTTAGCACAGTAGGACTCTGTCCCTATGTGGCATCATAAAACAGTAAGCATAAAATAATAGTAGCAATTATCAGTAGAAAATAATTAGATAAAAAGACTGTGACCTCCCAGTGACAAATCACATAAAACCCCAGTACATAAAGCATTCAGGATTCTTAAAAGCATCAGCACCAGCGGAAGTCATGCTGGTGATAAAGACAAGGCAAGAGGCCATGGATGGAAATATTGTTACGTCCTCTGGGAGCATTTCCATGGGCTGTAGACACATCTGTGCTCCTCTGTAACCGGGACACACAGGGTCACCTGGGAGCTGGTGAGTCACCCACAGAGCATCTCTGTCTGCACTGAACAGGGGGAGAACGGGGTTCTGACTGCACCACCCCACCTGGAGACCAGCACTGAGACCAACACCAAGGGACTGAAGCCCTCCCCTCTGAAAAACGGGACCACGTGCAGGAGCTTCCTAAGAAAACTGCTTTTTGCCATCAAACATGCAATGTTTTGCTGTGAGTCTCTGTTAGACAATAACTCAGTATTGCCAGAGAGGTTGCTCAGCAATTCAGAAGATGACACATCAGGAAGCAGTGTGCACCTTGCAGAGCACTTAATGCTCAGTTCAGACATTCAGAAACAGAAGCTTTTCAGAGAGTCAATGATAAGCCACAGCAGCCACCCCGGGTCCTGCCCAGCATCGCTGGTGATGCCACTCAACACAGCTCCCCTGATTACAACCACAGTTAAACACCAGACTTGAGCTGAGGATCCATCTCATGGTTTCTTTTGTTCAGAGATCTCTATGTACTTATTTTTCAGCCAGGCAACATGAAAACACTAATAGAAAAGAAGCATTCCCACGAAGGCGATAATGAGATGGTAAATCTAGCGATTCTCCTGGAGTTCCTGTAAGCAGCAAAAAAAGGAGCTGTTTGAAATAGAGGCTTCCATTGGAAACACGGAGAGTAATCTTTTAAATACTGCATTTATTCAACAAAAATATTTTAGTGAGGCTGAGCAGGGTACAGGCTTGCAAGGGAGCCTCTCCAATCCCTTGGGTAATGAGTCCACAGTCAGTTCCAGCCAGGAGCTCCAGGATCACACAGCATCTGTTCTACAGACAGAAGGTGCAGGAGTTTGACTCCAGCAGTTCCCATCCCTTGAGCAGAGGGCATATGTGGCTGTGCCACTGCAGAACAGCTTCCTCCATCTCCTCTGACCCGGCTCTATATCAGCACTTTCTCTTTTCCCTGTAATACCTAGAAATGACCTATTTATTTGACGTGCAGCTCTGTGCCTTAATAACTTTGCCATTAGTGATGGAATTTGCATCCTCACTAATGCTTGGACTGTGGAATTATCAAAAATACCATTAAAAATATTAGTGATTCTGTCACTAAATGGCACATTTTTAATGGTACCTGCTGTATTAAACCAAGTGTGCTGTGAGCAAAAAAGGATATTTATTAAAAAGAATGTTTAGTTTGCAAAGCTTGGGTGCTGTCCAGCTTGACTGGCTGTATGTATGCATTAAGCAAATCCTTGTCCAGAGATTACAACACAATTTCATCTCATTAGTGTAAAGTGAGTGACATTTTGAACTTTTGTGGGAAGACATGTTTCAAGAAACCAGAGAAGCTGGTGTCTGGAAGGTAACCACAGGGTCATTACTGCCACTGAGAACTCAATAGCAGCTATAAAAACTGACCTATGAGAGCACCCATGGAAATGATTCGTTACAGGACTTAAAGCACAGCCTGGAAAATGCACTTTATAACTTGGCATGGAGACTGTTGGATGCTCTCTCATGGCCATACCCTTCTATCCTCTTGAACACTGAGAAGGTGGTAATGAACCTGTCCCCAAAGGTACAGAAAACACATCCCTTCACCAGCATCCCTTCTGGAGATGGGGAAGAGATGTTTTTACCCAAGTCTGTGGGCTCTACTTTGGGAAGCAGCAGCTGGCTTGCTCACTTCCACTGCCTCAGAGGCATAATTCCCTTCTTCAGCAGGAAAAGGGAATCTTTCCCTCCTTACTCCCTTCTTTGAAAAACCTCACAGACAGAGTGCTATGAGGGGAGGAGTGCTGGTACTCCACTGCTTCCCCAGAGCCCCAAGCTGCTGTAATTCAGCTGAGCACCATCTACTGAAACAATCGTTTGTTTATATTAAATCTTACTTCAAACATGGTAATGGTATCATTTTATATTTATACAGAGCTATTCATCCCAGAGGATCCCAAAATGTTTCAGCTACTTATGGGCAGCAGCTGTTTAATAGCGGATGGTATGACTGCACAGCAGTGCAGGGCAGGAGCAGGCAAGAGCTCCACATCCAACAGAAACTGCAGGGGGAATTCAGGCAGGTGAAACTGAATTACCCAAATTGCAATTTAGCCAAGATGCCTGGGGCTAACATCTCTCTGCTCACAAAATGTTGCCCTTAACAATTCGGAGGGCATTCATCTGTTGACAAATAGAGAGAAATGTCTCCGGCTATTCATGCAGCTTGCTCAACCCAAAAGCAAATTGAAAATTATAATAAAGCCTGTTCCACATTCTTCATTCATTAAAGCTGTGTTTGTGCCACGTTATTTCTGGGCACATTAGCATCTGCTGGGAAGAGCTCATTAAATGACCATTAGCCTGGTCTCCTCTCCTTCCAAGACAGTGCAGGAGCTGAAAGTCTGTCCTTCCTCCATGGCACCACACATGGAAATGGCAACAGGACAGGATTTCATTTTGGCAAGACAGATAACAGAGAAAGTTTTTTGTTGAAAGCAGCTGTGAAATAGAAGGGAGGAAAAAGTGCAGGAAAAATGTTGCTGAATAGCAAGCCTAGGAAAAAGTACTGCCATAGTAATCAAGGAACAACTGCAGTCACCCACAAAACAAAACAGGGAAAAACAACCTTGGCCACTGATCTACAAAGATTTTTCCCTCGAATTCAACAAGTCAAAAGGTAACTCAGGGTGTTGAAATTACCTGTACAGTAATGATGCTAAAGAAACATTGCTAGGGCCTAGAGTTTTGCCAGACCCATCTGTAATAAAACCACATCTGCAGCAACCAGAGGTGGCTGCAGAACTGACACAGTCTGAGCTCCATGGAGGAAAAACTTGTGGGAACAGCTAAGCTGAGGGGAGAATGAGAAAGAATCAGATTTGACATGGGAAGCACCAAAACCCAAAGCAATTCTCAAGGTCTCATGGTTGGCACAGTACAGATCAGCTCTGAGACAAGCTAGAGGTGACACATTTACATTGCTTTGCTTTTCTTTTCAAAACAAATTACCTCTCACTCCTACCAGCAGAGCACAAAACATGTGAGCTGGAGTTAACAGACACAAAAGTAATATTGCAGCTGCAGGAATGAAAAGATGGGAAGAACCTTGCTCTCCAAAAGTAAATAAAAAAGGTTGAGGGCTAAAAATTGTATTAGGGGATTATTATTTTATGGAAGGCTTTCCTGGTGGAAAGAGTCCATCAGGGCACTGGTTTTATGGCCTGTAAAGACATTACTGGCTCATGTCTTCTCCCTCTTTTTGATTTATAAGGAATATTTGATTTAAAAAGATTTGCAAGGAATTGCAAGGAATAATAAGGAGTAACAGAAATTGTCATACAGGAGCATGGCTCTACTGTCATCTCCCTTCTTATCACATCTGTGATACTCTTTCTAAACATCCAGTTTGGAGCAAAGTTCAAAAGAGTCTGCCTGTTGGCAGTCATGGAATAATCCAATAACCATCCTCATGACCACTTCACAAAATCTGCAGATTTACCAGCCCAGGAGATTATGCCTTTCCCTGGATTTATGGCTACTTGGTGCTTTAGCCTCATTTCTCACCCAGTACCAAAGAATCTCAGTGTCTGTGCTCCCCTCACGTTCTCCCCTCCAGAAACTTTGAACCCACTTCAGCTGACCTTGCCAGACAGAGATTCCAGAACTTTTATAAACAAGTTCCAGAAAAAGCTGTGTAAGTACCTCCACCAAGGAGAGCTGCAGTGTGAGCTCAGCTCCTGCCAAATTCCCCTGGGACAGAGTGCCCAGGAATGCCCAGCCATGGTCAGCACAGCAGGGGCTCTGGAGAAGGCAGCTCCAAGGGATGTCCCAGCAGGAAACCAGGCTCCCACTTGCATTTGCTAACCTTCCTTGTCACAACTGCCCTGGCCAAACAGGTTTTGGAACCTTCCCAACGATATTGTGTGTCAGTGAGCTCCACAGACTAATTAGAAACCGCACGAAGGCTTTTCCTTCGGGGTGCCTTGGGTTTCACTGACTATCCCCCCCTTCCCTGCAACCCAGAAGGAATTAGATAGTCTACATCACAGACAGTAATTACTATCACCTTCTCCTCTTAATTGATCTGGCTCCAGTGAGCAATAAGAAATTAAAATAATTAGTAGATGTGCCTGGTGTTCCTCCAGTCCCACCTACACTTTGTAGTCTATTTACTCAGAATCAGCCAGGTCCATCTCTTTCCCTGCCCCACCACATCTGACTCTCCAAGCCTGGAGAAGTTTCCCAAGCCATCCACAAAACCCAGCTGTAGCTGCTGTATTGGGCTCCATCACCAGCCTGGGTGAAACAGCTCTTCCTGGAGGCTCATTTGGACAACAAGGGAGGCTCAGGGCTCTCCTGTCCCCTGGAGAGACAGAACATTGGGGAGGTCTGCATGCTGTCAACATTTATACATTTGCTCCACTTTTGCAGAGAAACACATACATCCAGGTTGGGAAGAGGAGCTAAAGTCTTGCAATAAAAATAGCATATTTAAGGGATTAATTTCAGTTTTGTTCCTAGTGATTTCAGCATTGCATTAATTAATGTTCCATCTTGACTGCTGAGCACGGACAGATTTATTTTATTTTAATAGGAGGAGAGAGCTTTGAGCACCATGTGGCTTTTCCCAAGCACTTGCTCCTCCAGTAGCTAAATGTGGAGATATATATCACTTAAAGTAAATTGTGCCCTCTCTCTGCCCTTAGCAAATAGTCAGTGGTTTTGTTTTTTTAATTTTTTCCTTCTATGCACAAATAATCTGCATCTATTGCCCTCCTTTCAAGAAACAAGGGAAAATCCAGACCCCAGCAAAGTTCAATCTTCCCCTCCCTGCACTCTGTAAATTTAGTCAACAATATTAATCCACATCGAACAATTCTGCAGAGTACAACAACAAGCTGGTTACACAGACAGGGATGCACTCAGAATTTAAATGAGTTCCTGTTATTCTCATTCTCTTCAAGCCTGCACAGTGCTGAAGAAGCCTGTCTAATGTCTCCTTAACAGAGAAAAAAAAAATCAATTTAAAATATTTTTTAACAATTCTGCCAGTATTATTGTCTGTACTCCTGAAGGAGAGTTTCTTGATTCACCCTCCCTCCCCAATTAAAGGCAGTCATCAAAGATACACATTGACCCAGATGTCTTGACAATGCTTTATGATTAAAAGACTCAAATACCTTCAGCTTATTGTGCATTTAAAAATATAATGAAAACAAAGAGTAATTTAACATTCTGCAAGTTTGTTGTTTCTTTATTCCTTCTACTTTGGAATTCTTTAATTATTATTTTTTTTAATTCTTATTGCAATGTTACTTAATGAGGGCAACTCCAATACTCATTGTGCTAGGAGCTGTAGGAACAAAAATAATGATAGAATATACTCTTTTTTAACCTGCATCCATACTATACATTCTCCTACCCTCAACTCATATTGTGTAGTGGTTGGACTAATGCCTATCAGAGAAATGATGAACATTTGTGTATATTTAAGTCAAATCAGGTCATAGTCTGTTCTTCCTGCACAAAACTCACTGAATTAAAACACATTATATTCCCCTGTCTCCTTTTCTCCAACACATCAAGGGGTTAGTCAAAAAAAAAAAAAAAAAAGAAGAGAAGATCTTGGCTACCTCCAAAGTTCATCTGTCTGTGTCCTCTTGGACAACACAAGTTAATGTGGACTGTGCTCCTCCACCACTGGCTTCAAAGCTTCCACCAATGTGCTCATTTGGGAGCTCTCTGACCCTTCAGCAATAACTCCACTCCTTGCTCTCTTCTGGCACTCAATACAAGCAGCCTGCTGCCTTTAGCATCCAGGGAAGCCTTTCTGTGGATCCACATGGACACAGAACAAGGATGGCACTGACGAGAGCCCAGGGCCTCCAGCTTCACTGGGGCAGTAACAGAGTGAAGACAAAGATGGAAAGAAATATTGCAATACGGACTGTGTGAAATAAAACCAGCTCTAGGGCTGATAAATTCCTTCATTAGAGCCACCCCTTAGACAAAAGTCCAGTTACACTCTGGCCCTACAATGCTGTACCCCAAAACAAAAAGCTTAAAGTGACCCAGAGTAGATATTTTCAGTCAGAGCTGACTGCTATTGGTATGCTGAACTGATTGTGACAAAGGAATGTGTTTGCTTTTCAAGGCCTAAATATTAAGTAGTATTTTCTTTGAAAACTTTCCTTGAGAAAAAAACCTTGCTCTCATTTGAGCTAAAAAATTTTCTTGGTGTTTCCTCCTGGGCTCTTAGAGCTTTACACATTTTGTTGTAAAGAAAGAAGAATTATGGTAATTTAATGTTTATTCTTCTTTGAGAACCACTCTTGGCTCTTCTGTATAAATAACTAAATGCTCTTATTAGTCCTAACATACTGAAAAATACATTCTATTTGAGACTTCTCAGTGTGAAACCTGTGGCAAACCAACTTCAGTCTCTTGCCCTTTTTTTTTCAACAAGACTCTGATATTTCCCTCTAGCTTTTTCTCACCTGCTGTTCCAGCAGCAGCATCCCTCCAGGCACTAAGAATGGGGAAGGACCATGCTCCAGCTGGGATAGCAATGCTCCTTTCTGTGATTAATCCAGGCCTTGCACTCATTTCTGTCTGCCAGCACACAGAACGTGCTCTGCAGGCTCCACTGGGCTGGGCACACACCTTGGGAGCAAACAGCAGTGCCAGGAGCTGATGCCACTATTCCCAGGAATACTGCTGGAGATGTTCCCAGGATCAATCCTCAGGAATTGCAAAGCCCTGGGATGCTCACATCACGCAGCCATTCCTGTGCCAGTGGGGCAGCCACGATGAGAACTGCACTAACACGGCACATTCCTCTTGTTTTAATTGAAATGAAAGGCTCAGGAAAGATTGTCATTTCTGGAGAAAACCTCACATCTCCAGATATCAGTGATAGTAAGTCAAACTGCTTTTTTATTTTTTTTTTCCCCACAAGTCTGAAATTTCCATGCATTTTAGGCTAAAACACTTTCAAAAGAGCAGAAGGACACAGAGGTTGCTTGTGAAGTCAAGGAAGAGAAAAATGACAGTTCGAATTTTCAATGGATTGAACTGCCCAGTGGAAATATCTCTCACTTCTCACTAACAAGGTAGAAAGCTGAGAAGGAACTGTGCTCCTCACTCAAGTGAAAGAGAACATGAAAATTAAGTACAGCATCTGCTTCAGCATCGGCTTCAGAGACCTCAGCAAAGAGGAGCAGAGATCAAGCCAACCTGAATTTCAGCATCAGCTCCAAATGTACCTTTCTGCCCTGGGGAAACCACCATTCCTCTACTGCCATTTTTTTTTTCCCATCCATAAAATGATGATGATAATACTAATTACCCGAGGCAGTTAAGCTGAAGTATGGATTTTTCTTCCCACATATTTATTCCACATTATTATGGCACATTTCTATAGAATTCTAATAGCAGAAATGTTTGAGCTTTTCTAATCTTTACCACACTACAGCTGCATTTGTAAGCACCCAGAGCTCAAATTGGCAAGTATTTGTTCTCTATTCTCATATTGATTTCAATAGGACTTCTGAGCACTGAGTGTTTTCAAGAGCAGTTTACATGCACAGGTCTCAGAGTGGCACATTGTCAGTGAATGGAAATGAATACACGGTAAAAAATAACAGCTGCAAAACACAGGGGGATGTTCTACGTCAGATGCAAAAATCCTCAAAAGAAGAAAACTGTACAGAAAAACTTGGCTTTTTTTTTTCCTATGAAATATGGAGATTAGCAGACATTAAGCACAAATACATAATATTATACATGTATCTCTATAAACACACGATTTTCTGTCTTTCTAAAACTGTTCAGAATGGAAAAGAAAACTACACAAATGACTTGTTGATTGCACTGTGAATCTAAGAATTCTCTAATTATCGCTGACATCTCCTCATAATTTCAGAAGCGAAGTTGTTTAAAAAAAAGAAATCAAATCCTGACACTAATAACTGTATCTTTCAAGTTATTTTCCCCCTCTCAGAACAGTAACTGCTTGTGTGTTCTAATAGTCCTTTTTTTAATTTTTTAAGATACTTTTACAAACAAATGCAAATATTGATGATGCAAACTCTTAAGAACAGTAATCATTTTTTCAGCAAGTACATAAACCTCTGGAAAAGAAAAGAGAAATCTGGGCTTGGGTGGCACATGCTGGGGCCTCTCTGCATTTTAAGAAACTCCCTGTGCATTTGAGGTGGGGAGCTGGGAGCTGAGGACAGCCAAGCTCCACACACCTGCTCTGCTGTGTCTAAGCCTGGGCCAGATGAATTTGGGAACTGATGAGGACTAAGCTGTCTTGCCAGCACACCTATTTATGAAATCCTTCCTGGTTCAACAGTCTGGGCCAGCAGAAGACACAACATCAACCAGAGCCTTGTGAGGGATGCAGCAGGATGCACAGAGACGTCTCCCATCTTTGGACAATACAATTTTGGAGGTCAAGGCACTCTGCAGTGTTAGTGGGAATGCAGGGATAGTAAATGTTCTCTGTCTGGCAAAGAGTTATTTAGTACAGGTCAGAATACAGCAGTAAGGAATTGACATCTTTCTCCCTCTGAAACACATTCCCTCTCCTTTCTTGCAAATCTGTTCTATTAAGAAACTTGCACAAAGAGAGGTGGCAGCATTTGTCCTTCCCACATTGAGGAGACTAAACTCTGAATTCTCATTTTGTGGAGAATGTTCCTTGAGAGACATGATGGTTATAAATTGTTTTAAAGAGACATCGTTTCTGCATAGCACAGAGAGGTGAATTTGGATTGATGTTTACAAGGTGGTAAGATGCTGCTGCCCAATGGAATTAAATGCTCCATTTTTTAAAGAAAGCAGTTCCTCAAGAACATCACTGAGGCTGGACCACAGAAAGGGGGAATGCCATGAACTCCCAGTCTTCAGGCTAATCAAAATGCAACTTGTGCAGAAGAGGTTGGATGAACCTCAAGTGCACAGCTGCTTGTTTTACAGTTTCATTTTTTACATTCTGAAAGTTTATGTGATCTAATTAGCCATTTTATTTCACAAAAATACATTTTGGCACTGTTGGACTTGGAATAACTAAGGAACTAAGGGGTTTCCTTATGGGGGAGGCAGACAGGCACATGGAAAATAAGCATTATGCTTCCATTTCAGAGACATTAGGATGGGGAAGCAGAGCTGAGCTACACTTGCACGGAGATTACTTCACCAATTTGAACATTTTAGGTGCTATAAATATGTTTAAATCTAGCTAAGAAAAAACTGACAATGCCTAGCAGGAGCACCTAAAGCTTTATTCCAGCACAATGAAAAGGCTGAGAAAGCAAGAGGCAGGAGAAGCAGCGTGAGCTCAGCTCTGGGTTATCTGCACCGCTGACCCCCAGCCCACCGCGAGTCGCGGCGGCACCTGGGACATTATCACAGAGCCATCTCCCTCCCCAAAGCCCTCTGCTTCCTCTTCACATTCTGCCTGCCCTTTCTCTGCCTCTGATTTTATCTGCTTCCCAGACAATGTGGATTATGATACTTCTCATTTCCAGGCACTGTTCAAGGGTTATCCAAGGCACGGGTTTTACCAGGGAAAACACAGCAATTACATTCCTGTGTCTGTAGCTGTTCAGCAGCACCAACACCCCAGGGAAGACATCCTGGCCACGAATATATCCAAGACATCTGGATAAACGAAAACATCTCATCTCTGGAGCCAAATGTCAACCAGGCACTTTTAAAAAGCACTGAGATAAAATATCCACCAGTGCTTAAAGAGCTGATGCAGACCTGCTCACTACTTGACCCAAAGCAGCTCTTAAGCAGCAGCTAAGATGCATCCTGCTCCCACATAACTCTCTTCTGAGAAGAACTTTTTTCACAGCTAGAGGACAAAAATATGCCCTTCCTCCTCTGCCTTATCTTTGTAACGTGAAGGAAAACCACCCAAATTAAAATGCCTGAATTGAGACATTACCAGGAGATTTCAAAAACAAGACAGAGCCTCTTGTTAACATCTTACTCACTGTTTTCATGCCACCACTTGTGATTAAAGCTAAGTATTAAGGCATAAATTAGTCATAGAACAGCTACATACTTAATACATTCAGTCTTTTTAACTCCCAGGGTCTGTGTGGATAATCTGCAGTCCTACATTCATCGTGATGGGATAGAAAGTACCAGGGAAGGGCTGACTCTCCCCAGGTGTATTCATCCAAAAGCAAACACACCAGCAACAATCAGGGTGTGTATTCTGTGGCTGTGAACACTCCACCAGGGGTATGGAATAACCAGTGCTTGCTTCCATCACTTCTTGCATCCAAAGTGCAATTTGAGTAACCTGAGGCAAATCACGACACTGCAGAACATCTTGAAAATGTTCAAACAATAAGTACTTTGTTTAAAAGGATCTGTGAATGCAAACACATCTAATCTACTGAAAACCTCAATCTCTTTCTGCTTGTCCTTGCTTTAATCAACCTCACAGGAAATGACATTTAGCCCCAGCTGACAGGGACCGACAGTAAGGATAAAATACCTTTGTACTTCAAATGCCCATCTATCACTATTGAAAATATCAATGTCCCTTGATGATGCAAGAAGCTGCATTTGTTTCTCTTATAGTGTTGATGGATTAATTTATTCTCATTAGAAGAATAAATCTTATTGTGTACCTTATTGCCAGCAGCAACGTGACTGGCTCCCAACCTGGCTCAGGCCTCCCGTGTCTGACAGTGTACATGGATTTGATGAAAGACAGCCCTTACAGAACAATTGGCTGATCATGGGGAAATAGCAGCACTATTTTGCAGTCAAAAAATATGGCACATTTAATTAATGATGGGGCTGTCAGAAAAATAACAACCTCTGCACTTGAACATACAGATGAAAAAGAGATAAGATCTTCTCTAATCATTAGACTTGCTTCTACAAGATGCTTGTCCAAAGTCACATCAGTGTGCTGGCCTGTCTTTCTTGGAAAACACATTAAATGCACATTCACTGAGCACCTTCTATGACCACACACTAAATACACTCGTTAATTTACCTATTAATCATTTATGCAGGAGTAACTCAAGCATATTGGCATAGAAATGCTGGTGTGTAGTGGTGCACATGCAATATCCATGGGCTCTGGGCATTTATCAGATGTGCTGATGTGCTGGTTTCCACACTATTACTAGCTCTGCTCTAAAACTTCTCTAGACCAAGGAGGTTCTAATTTTCCTGTTCCACTTCCATACTTTACAAACTTAAGGATCACTTCACATTTCCTTGCTCTCTTTCCTAGCTTGCTTTATTTTTTTATTTTTTTTGGGTAAAATTTTAAAAATTTTAATAAGAAAGACAATGCAAACAATATTTTTAAAGAGATTAAAGATATTTAAAGTATCAAAAAGCAAAAACCTTTTGAGTGAAGAACAGAAGGGTTACTCAGGACAGTGAAACTTTTGCAGGAGTCATGATGTCCTTCAGCTCTGTGGAGTGGTGATGGGTTATCTCTTATCGCTCGCATGACTGATTGCTGGAAAAGAGCTGCAGAATGATGCCAACTTCCCAGCAGAGACAGGGCATTAGGCACAGAATTAATTGCATGGGATGGTGTGCCAGAAGCTCAACAGTCCTGGCCCACACCAATTCCAGCCCTGTGCTTGGTAGGGGGATTTCAGCACCACGTCCCACACACACTCCTCAGGCAGCCGGATGTATTTCAGCTGAAGGATGCAGCAATGGATACTCAATGCCATAAACATGTTACCAGAGACACAGCATGGAGACCTGCTCTGCTATAATTTAGGAGAGATGCTTAATCAATTGCCTTGATTTACTAAGCTTTATTGCTTTCTAAATGAGCAGCAATACATAACA
The DNA here is from genome assembly GCF_001522545.3 of Parus major. Classification (NCBI taxonomy): domain Eukaryota; kingdom Metazoa; phylum Chordata; class Aves; order Passeriformes; family Paridae; genus Parus; species Parus major. The sequence continues at coordinate 10,327,147 of NC_031788.1, forward strand.
GTTTTCAGCCCGATTTTAGGAGCCATGATCATTTACCCCATTAAATCAGGAGGAACACAGGCTGCTAGTGGGGAGCATGTGCTGATTCTTATATGAAATTCTCTGACAGGAAAACACATTGCAAACATGCATTTGCTGTTTCAGCTGACATATAACACAGTACTCTGAAAGAAAATATTAGCTTTGCCACTGCTACAGTTACTGATATGTCCCCTCTAATTTAGTACATGCAATAGGCTGGAGGATAAAAACATCCCAAAGATACCAGAAGAATTTATAAGTCAATGATCTGCTTATGAGGAATGGAGACTGCTGATGGAAGCTGCAGTCTTACTGATAAAAAAATGGATTTCCCATTGCCAATAGCACTGGGAGTTACTTGGCCTGAGTTTGCTGTTGCTGGCTGTCCTGTGCTCATCTGGTCTTGCTCTGGAAGACCCAATCAATCACGAGCCCAAGCTGAAGCTGACCCACAGGCAGCCACAATTAAAACTCAGTTCCTACTTACTTAAAGCTAGAAAGTGAATTTAACCTGATCTAAGCAAGGGAGAGAGTGCTTGAAACCACTTGCAGTCCCTGAGATGTTCTATCACTTCAGACAGCCCTTTTTCTTTTTCAGCAGAGCTTTTCATTGCCCGCAGCCTTTGGGAGAGCTCACACACCATTTCTGCAGCTGGTTCCTCTCCCAGATGCAGGGTGGATACATCAGGATGCCACAGCAGCCCAGGACCCTGAGGATCAGTTACACAGCTCTTAAGGAACTCACCGAGTCACTTTAATGAATGCTCTACCTAAAACTAATTACCTGCTTGTGCTCACAGCACTTTTCTGGGCATTTGACAATTTATTTGCCTGTGTTACAGAAAAGCAATCCACGAGAAAAAACCCTCTTGGAATAAGCCATGAGTTGCAATAGATTGAGAGGCAGGCTGAGCATATCCTTGGAAATGCAGACACTTGGATTGTGAACCTGGATTACATCTGGCTCAGTGGTTTCTAAATGTACAGTACACACACGAGACAGAAACTGCACCAATTCAGTATCACCCCTGCCTTTAGACTAAAGCTGTACTGAGAACAGCAGGGCACAGGGAAGTCAATAACAGTTACACAAAACCTCCACAATTAACAAATAAAACCATCTCATAATGGCTTTTATTTACTACCCGTGTATTTCCAGAGATCTTGTTCAAAAAATAAAAACAAATAATTATTTTCAATGGAAGCTGAATTTTAAAAGCTTTTCCCACTACATATACTCAGCCAGGTACCCCAAAAATATCTTCTAATGTATTTTTCAGGCTGTGCAGTTTTATCATTCAGAAAGTAGCACTTCTTTTTTCAAAAGGAATGAATTAAGGGCAAGGCAAGTCATATTTCAAGCTGCTCACATTTTCAGACAACTTCAGATTTCTTCACACATTCCTGTCTGAACCCCCTTCCCCCCATACAGCAAGAAGCACACAGCTGGTCAGCTTAGAGCAAAACTGAGCAGTCGAGTAAATGGGAGAGTTCCTCTCTGGAACAGCAGGAATTTGCTTTGGATGAGTATCCATAACAGATTTCTTTGACTTAAATACTGCTCACAGACAGTGTTAGCATTTAGGAAAACAGAAATTGGTATTTCACACTCAAACTGAAAAGATGCTAAAGTGCTGCTTACACTGGCCTGCTCCCTAGCTAATAGTATGCATTAGTTCAGACAATAATGTGTTCTCTCAGTGCTGAAATCCCTCCTGCTTTGTAATTGTCCAGAAAAAAAATGGTTTCCTGTAAAATGTCACAGGTTTTTCTAGAATCAGGTGTATCCCCACTTTTTAGCTCCACTTCAGAAACACAGAGAGTTTCCAATCACAAACTTACAGGAAGGAAGTAATTACCATTTGGATACAGCAGGACAGGATGACAGAAATTCAACTGTTGCCTAAATCATACCATTTTCAATTTAATCAAGCATTCATTCTCTGGTTTTGGTGACAGCTACAGTTGGGCAGAAAGCCCAACAATGTTAACTGGGCAACAACTCCAAACCAAACACTTATTATAATGAGAATTCTTTTAGAGTCAAGTTTCTTGGCTCTGTTACTTCCTCTGCAGAGTGAACATCTACACAGGGCAAACACTGGAAAAAAAATGCAAAGGACCAAACACCGAAAAAGAGAAATCACTTCAATTTTTCAAAACTGTATTTCAATCATGACCTGGACTACAAGGAATAAACATCATTTGGACTCTAATTCCTTTGGAAGTAAAGGGAGAGCAAATGCTTGTTACTTGTGAGAAGAGACCAAACCCATTGTTCCTTTGCTATGTTGTACTTCAGCAGACATCTGGAAAGTTGAAATCCCCCATAAGAAAAAGGGGTAGGGGGTGTGAGACTCCTCCCAGCCCTGTACAAAATATTTCATCCAGCTCTTCATCCTGGTTGGATGATCTGCAGAAGACTCCCACGAGGATATCTGCCTTGTTGGCCTTTCCCGATTCTCACCCATAAACCCTCAAATTTATTGTCACCATAGAAAACACTCCTTTCTTCCAGCCCTGTTAATCTCTCCATTAATGGGATTCTGCTTATTGCACTGTTCTATGTGCTTAAATCCCTTGGGCTCCCCAGGCACTGACTGCTAAATTATGAAAATGTTTAGAGAGCTTTGGTTAGATGTGCCATCGTGTTACACCAGTTTTTCTTAGGTATAAGGGAAACTCCAACCCCTGAGGGTGCTGCTCTCCTGCTCTCTACCCATGGCTCCTTCAGTCCACCAGATTTTAAACAGTACTTGCTCAGGAAAAAAAATAAAAAAAATGTCTTCCTCCTCCTTGTTTAAAGTTTATTAATACTGTCACATCAAATCTCAATGCAAAGTGATGCGAAATGTCATACACTAAAAATAATGTGCTGGAAATGGGTCAGTACTGAAATATTTGCACTGTCTACAAACTGGTCTATTATCTCCTCCAGTTTCAAGCTCTTTTAACCCAATTCTCAAGTATACCAACACGACAGGGAGTTAAGTTCTGATGAATTTTAAGAGAAATACAGACAGAACTGAGTATTTAGGTCACTGTTAGTGAAGTTATTTTGAGGGGATTTCATCATTTTTGTGTAAAATAATGAAAATGCTTTCTTCTGATTTCCCTCCTCCAGTTCTGACAGCTCCATAAAGCTGACAAGGTGCCCAGGAGGGGCACGAAGAGCATGAGAGGAAGAGCACTGTGGAATCCTTGATGTTGGAAGGGACCTTGGGAGGCCATCAGGCCCAACCCTCCACTCAAACCAGGGGAAAAAAGGGAGAAAAAGAAAAGGAGAAAGGTGGCTTTTACATGGATTTGATGAAAGACAGCCCTTACAGAACAATTGGCTGTTCAGTTTTAACAAAATGAGAAGGCACAGAGGGAAAGTGAAATGGCAAAGGTGTCCCAGGAGGCAGAGAGAACTGTCCCAAAGCTTTACCAGGTCACTCATCAGCTGGCAGAAAGCACACCAAGGCAAGGAGGGATGTAACTCTCACTAACTCCACGTGGAGAACACAGACACAACACCACACTGGCTGTGGGGATCATCAAACCAGCAAACATGTGCTGGTATGTTTACACTGAAAATGGAACCGTGCACTTGTGCCACGTGCTAAGGTGTCGCAGTGGGAAAGCGCCTCTGCTGTAAGAAACGTGAGGAGTTCACTGCAATAGCCACAACACAGTCAACAATGTCCAAATAGCTGTCATCTGTTCTGTAAATAATTAGCAGGAATTACTCTGGGAAGTGGCTGGCTCGGGCTGTGCTGGGTACAGAACAATGACACCCTCACAGCAAGGACAAATGCCCACTCCAAGTTATTCACTCCTCTACACTGCACACACACATCCTTCGAGGAATGGCTCCAATCCACCTGGCACCCAGCAACGTAGGAAGCAGTGTCATAACATTTTGGAGTTTAAAGAGCAGGCACAATGTGCCAAGCTGAGGTAACAGATGGGGATCCAAACATTGCTAAGTGCTACCTAGCAATTCAGCATATGCAGTGCCTGGAAATCGTGACATCATCTCATGAATGAAAAAGTCTTGCACTAATATTCAAATTGGATACCTAATCAAGTGAAAAAAAAAAAAATGGAGATGAGCAAGGAGGAATGGTACCAAAGGTAGGAAATGTAACAGTGTCAGGAACAAAAAGGATAATCCCCCTGGTCCTAGGGAGTGACAGAAGTGTGGATACTTTGCAGTCCACATCTTCCTCCCTTTCTGCTTCAACAGCTTTTGGCACTCAGATAGACAACCTGTGAGATGGTTTTGTGTTGAGAGCTTTGGAAGGGTAGGCTGGTATAAAAGAATTTAAGATAAAAAGCAAAGCAGACTTGCAGAATACATCCACCTCCTGGAAGCTAAACATGCACTGTACAATTGGAGGGTCATCAGTTGGATTATTCTTCTTAATTGTTAAGTATATATCAAGTCTACATGATCTTTTATTTATATTATTTGGGGGGATTATGATGAAGAGAAAAATTGGTACAGAATCCTGAACACCCAGCTTGAAAATTCTGGCCTTCAGTAAGAAGATGAAAACACTTTTTACTGATTCAACTTCCATTCTAAACTCATGTAATTTAATCAGATATGTTCACAGCTAGAATTGCTGCATGCTGGAAATCCTTCCTGGCAATATAGAAGCTACCACTTTACCACTCCACAGATAATTTTCTCATTACATTATATACTGCAGTTAGGAAAAGCTCAGTTATATTTACAAGCATACAGTTCAACCACTGATTGTAAAAATATGCATAATGCATAGCTAGTTTGCCCAAGTAATTAATGTGATTATGCATTCAAAGCAGGTGAGTGCAATAATTGGGTTGCTGTGCAAGCTGTGCAAGTGCATGCACAATTCTGCACACCTAATGCTTTGGGAGGTTTTCCCACTTGGGGAGAGTCTGCAGTTCTGCTTTGCAATCACAGCCTAGAAAATAAAAATAAGATTATTTCCTGTGCCATAAACTGACCTAACCACCAATGCTACTTTCCCAATATAATTAAATGTTAAAAGCCTTTAATTAAAGAATATAAATCAGAGTGAATAATGCCAGACCGGAGCAGACTTACCATACAGGCTGCATCCAGTGCTGGGAGTGCAGGAGAACAAGGCCATAAAAATGCCATTCACACCTTTTAATTGGGACATCTGAGCATTCCTTTTATTGCTCTGCCAAACCAGCAATGGTACAACTTCCCTTCTGAAAACATTTTCACTCTCCAAACTTCAATCCAAGTGTTGACAATGACAAATGGTGGCCCCTGATTCCCTCAAGCCCCATCCAGAACAAAGCAATTCTTTGCCCTGGAATGCCTGAAGCATACCTGGGCTTGGAATTTAGTTCTCTTTCATATTGTATTTCCTTCCATCTCAAGCTCTTAGATAGGGATTTTTATTTGTTTATGTATTTATTTTTGGGGACAGCAAATATTATTGGTTCCCTTGACATGGCTGTGTCATTGCATGCTGAGATAACATGGGGAAGAAGCTGCTGGAGATAAAAACAGGGGAAAAAAGCTGCATTTTTTCCTGCTGAGGGGCAGAATCATCCCTCTCTCTCCTTCTCCTTCCTCCTCTGTGCTCTCTGCTCCCTAGCAGCAAAGTGATGGGTATCTATATATTGTGGGCATAATAATATATTTATAGATTGTGAACACAGCAAACTACAGCAGGGTAAATGCAATCAGATTTACAGATAAACTCGAGGCCTCTATAAATCTGGACTACAATAGAAATTAGAGTGAGAGAGAGTGGGGGGGGGGGGAAAGGTTTTTTGAATCTGAATGCTGAGATTGAGCTTCAGCTCTACAGTATTTAAAAAGCTTTTGTTCCCACTTTCTACAAACAGGCGAGCATTCAGGGCTTGCAGCTAACATCGAGGAACACAGCAACAGATTTTGAGCTTGTAAATAACTTCCAACTGTGTATTCAATTCTAAATTTTGGTTTATATTGTGCTGGGTTATTGTGTAAGAGTCAAATACAGAAAAGGAAACTTAAACATGGGATAATACAAAATCTCAGTACTACAAAATTCAGCAGTAATTGTGATGCAGAAAGAAAACAAATCCCAGAAAGATGCATCAAAGACTTTTACAAATAATTTCAAATATGGAACCACTCTAAGGATTTTGTGGTCAAATCTTTAATAAAGAATTCCTCAAAGAAAAATATTTGAATTATTTACTCAGCCCCAAGGAAGTGAATAGAGAATAAAGCAGATGAAAACAAGTAATCAGAAACGCTTCTTTTAAAGTTGTGATCTAATAGTAAAATGCTGCTAAATAATGGGAATGAATACCCTCATAGATGTTGAGCATGCAGGAACAAGCGGGCCAGCTCTCCCTGCAGCCCTGCAAGCACAATCTGGGTTTACAGCTGGTCTCAAGAAGCAGCAGGCAGACCTCAGACAGTCTGGCTGTCGGTTCAGACGAGCACCCAGCAGCTCAGGTTCTTATCCAAGGCTCACTCAACCTACCTGAACCTTTTGGGCCAGCAACAACGGAGCTGGCACTCTCCTCAGCACAGGAGTCTGACATTCCTGGCACTGCCTGCTTCCAGTGGGGCTGGAGATACTGCAGGAATAATCCTTCTTTTTTGACATTTCCTATTGTCGGAGAGGCAGGAGGCTGGAAGTGTGGAGATGCACAACATGCAAGATGAAAAAGGAAAGCATTTAAACCACCTGAAGCAGAGTTTGCAGGGAAAGCCTGGTAGCCAGGAGCCACATTCTGCTCTTTGTCATCCTCCTGTGGCATTGAAATCACTTAAACAAATATTTTGGGTTTTTTTTTTAGTGGTTTTAACCCTGAGGAGATTACCACATAAACAAGTTGCTCTGCACTGGGAAGTCTGAGGGCCAAATGATGCCTCTCTGCAGCATCTGAGGGGTGCACCCTACTGTGTTCAAACAACACTGCTTGAGGCACCCAACACAAGTGTTTGGGGCAGAGCCTGATCCAGCTGAGCCATGGCTGGCAGTAAACAGGGCTGGAGCAGCTTCACCAGCAGCACCTCGACTTTCCTTTGCAGCTGGCACGGCAGTCCTGGCTCCAGGGGGAGGATGGTGGCTCTGGGGAGCCGCAGGATCACGGCCAGATGAGGATGGAGAGGCTCTGCTGCACTCTGGGGTCTCACTGTGCTATGGGGAGCTGTGATGGGCTGGGAAAGCATCACACAGCAGCTGATGGAGCCTGCCCTGAACAGCACAGGAGGAACACACCTCCGGAGGGAGCTGGGGATTTAACTGGGGAAAAATGAAACTGCCTGTGATGGGAGGTGGTGTCTGCAGCACAAAGTATCTCTGAGAATTAACAGCTTCTTGTGTAAAGCCAGGTGTGAACAATGAGAGCTATTCCACATCTATGGACTTTCCTGGTAGTGCATAAATGATAAAGTATCCTTTATGATCAGCTGGGTAATCCTGGGAGGACTGGGGAAACCACTCGGAAAGCTGAAGTAACAGTTAAAACTAAACCCATAAATGAAAAAAATAACCGAAGACATTCAGTTTTTTGATTTTGCTGAGAGGACAAGAGCTTTTCCCCTGGAGAGGGGAGAGGAGCTTTTCTGGCTGGGAGAGCTGTGCTGTGAGCAGCAGGCACAGGCACTCTGCTGGGCTGGGCAGCCCTGTCCAGCAGCCTGCGGGAGCCTCTGAGAGACAACAACTCGCAGCTCTAATCCAAGATCTGTCACCACTCACTGCACAGCCTTGGGCAAGTTACTTAACCTCCTTGTGTCTCACTTTCACCATCTGCAGCACTGGGCTAACGCTGGCTTGGCCAGTAGATAGGGGCATTCAGGGGCTTAATCAAGGGTAGCTGGAGTGATTAAATTCCAGCTGCTCGGTCTGTGGCTGCAAACTCACTGCCCACCGTCAGGTCCCGGCACACGAGCCAGGCACGGCGTCCTCGGAGGAGGCCGGGGAAGGAAGGTGCTGCCACAGCACAATGAACGGGTCAGCATCTTCCAACCACAGCTGCCAGTGTGCTGACTTGGCACCAGCCTCCTCCTGGCCCTTGGCTGAGAAATCCCGACACTCCCAGCCCGCTGGAGGTGGGAACAGAGCCAGGTCCTGCCTGCAGACAGCGAGAAATAAGTGGACTGCACCTCCACATAAGGGAGCTGGAGGCAGGTACACGGTGCCCTGACTGTGATTGAAACACAAAGGCACAGGAGCTGTGCTCCATCTGCCCTGTGGAAGCGCTCCTGACCGGCATCCGAGTACCCCTGGCCACCAGCCCAGACAGGACAGCACAGCCCAGGCAGGACCGAGCACAGCCCAGGCAGGACCGAGCACAGCCCAGGCAGGACCGAGCACAG